>NC_134411.1:54519838-54819838 GCF_038048845.1 Mixophyes fleayi | reverse complement strand
TTTTATCCATTTTAATATCAAAAGTAAGTCTGAGATTGATTTCATTTTCATTTAGATGATTGACAAATTCTATGAAGGTTTCCTTTCGTCCCTCCCAAATTATGAAAATATCATCTATATATCTCAGCCAAACTGAGATATATTGGGTATAGATTTCATTTTCCTCGACAAAAAACATTTTTTGTTCCCACCAACCCAGGTATATGTTGGCGTAAGTTGGGGCACATGTTGTCCCCATTGCAGTACCTCTTACTTGTAGGAAGAATTGGTTATTAAATGTAAAATAGTTGTTCGGTAGGATGAATTCCAAGAGAGATAGAAGAAAGTTATTGTGATCATTTTTGACTTTGGTTTCTAGGAATTGTTTCACTGCTTTTATACCATTAGAATGTTCGATACTAGTGTATAATGATTCAATGTCACAGGTACATAACCATGTATTTTCATTTACTGTGATATTTTGAATTTTACTTAGGACATCTAACGTGTCCCGTACATATGAGGGTAGAGTATATACGAATTCTCTTAGATGTTTATCCACATATATACTGGCTTTTTCAGTCAGGTTATCGATACCCGAGATGATTGGTCTACCAGGTGGTTTTTTCTCATTTTTATGAATTTTAGGGAGTACATAAAATGTTGATGTTTTAGGATTTTCTACCCATAGAAATTCATAATCTTTATTAGTAATGTATCCGTTATCCAAGGCCTGCTTTATCAGATTTTGATAGGTCTTTAGAATTACATTTGTGGGATTATTGCTTAGTTTTCTATAGCACTTGATGTCATTTAGTTGTTTATATATCTCTCCTTTATAATCTGTTATGGGCCAGATCACGATATTACCGCCCTTATCTGAGGGTTTTATAACAACATTATCCCATTCCTTCATTTCTTTTAATATTCTTCTCTCTTCAAAGGTTAAATTATTGCTCCCTTTCGGTGTGGAGGTTATTAATGTATCTAGATCTTTAGATACCAATTCCATATAAATCATAATTTCTGGACAGATCATAGGGTTAGGACAGAAAGTAGATTTCTTTTTAATTTCTGGATTTTTATCCACATTCTGAATGGGATTAATACCTTGTAATGCTTCTCTTTGTAATTCTTCAAGAGTAACAATTATATCTCGTTCTTGTGTATCAAACTGAGACATTGGCATTGGTAGAGATACATCTTGATTTTGAGATGATAAGGTATCTAATGTGGTATCTATTATGGTTTTATCTCTTTTACAGAAAAACTTTTTTAAAAGTAATTTTCTCCCAAATAGATGGAGATCTTTTTCTACTTCAAATCTATTAATATTATTAGTTGGTGAGAAGGATAGACCTTTTGAAAGTACATTCATTTGTGTTTGTGTAAGCGGTTGATCAGACAGGTTAATAATTTTTAATGAGTTGTTTAAATTTTCTGTTTCTTCTAATATTTTGGTTTCCTTCTCTGTCTCTGTTGGTTGCCTTCCCATTCTCTTATTCCTCTTTTTCTTCCTAGCCCTTCTCGTTTTCTTATGTTCATTCCTTCTTCTACTGGTCTTGTATTTTTGCCTAAAAAATTAATATGTTGAAGAGATTGAGTAACTCTATTAACGTTAGGTGTTTCTGATGTTTCCCCATCAGATGTTTCTGTTTCTGAGGTTATGAGGACCTTAATCACATAATTATCACTTTTTAATAAATATTATTATCTTTAACACACATAGTTTGTTTACAGTTAGTCACTCATAGAATTAATCTATACCAAAAAGGCAGGATCAACCACAAATTTCATCAATTTAATAATAAAATACAGTAACTCAAATGATTTAGAACTAATAAGAAGATCCATCTATAATAAAATGCTGGAACCATATAGACAAAAGATGTCAAATATTCTAAATCTAAGAATCTAATTGATTTAGAAACACTAATTATGTAAATCAGGATCAATAACAATTAAATATACCTTAATAAGCGGTATTTATATGAGATAGATATATACCTGTATAATATAATCCAAAGAAAAGATCGAGATAAATAGATAAATTATAACATGAAATAAATATAAAATACTATTCAAAATATATAGCCAGACTGTATCTAGCCCTGATTAGTTCATCGGAAAAACATGTCCCCTTAAGTATTATAAAAACGCTAAAATAATGATAATTTTGAAACTCTTCCCCTTCTCCTTTATAAATGAGCATTTTAATATACTTAGAGACCGATCCCAAGAAGAAAATACACACAAATAACAAATGTAAACAGCTTGAATATAAGATAGCGTATCTGCAAATTACACACCTCCGAAATAACATAATATGATTGGATAAAGTTCCGCTCACGTGATTACTTAGGAACATCCCTCAGTGTATAAAAGAGACGTCAGATCAGTGCCTCAGCTTGCCTTGGACAAAGCAGACTCTAGCGAAACGCGCGTCGGCGTCCTCGCTATCTGTGAAGCTGATATCTCTTATATTGGCAGCTGAAAGCATACCCCGATATACCCAGAGTTAGTTCGGTGGTATCTGTAGGTAGCTAGCAATTCACTGCCTCTATCATATATCTCCATAAAGACTAGTAGATTTCATTTACTTAGGAATCAATTTGGCATTGACCAAGCAATATTATAACCTCACTGTATACCAGGAGAATGTTAGCAAAACGGCTATGAATAATAAATACATTGATTAAAATTATTACCGCTACGCTACTACTATTGCTACTATTGCTTAGTATACAACATGTCATTGATTAGCAATACTACAGCCTAATTTTACATCAGGAGAATGTTAGCAAGGAGTGGCTACAAACAATAAGCACATTTGCTGTAATAAACACTGCTACGATCACTACCTTTATCAGCATAAGTCCTATTATTAATAGAGAATACTCAACCAGATAGCGAGTATTTTTATTCTTTTTAACCTATATTTCGCTAAATTTTAACTAACACTGAATAAAAGTTATATCTTAAAATTAAACACAATCATCAAAAAATATTAGTGCACCTATAATATAACTTTCTTCTTCTTCTTCTATAATACTAGTATTCAAGTTTAGGTGGCACCCCCAAGTTGATATACAAATAAGATTATACATTTATTGGGGATATTTTTTCAGATGACAACTAGTGCGATAGAATCTTTCTCTTTTCAGTCCTGATAGTTAGTATCCGTAAGCGGTGCGATCGGACCGCATGGTTGATTTAGTGCAGCCGTGATTGCGACTTGGGAGATGTGGGAGGAAATACGCTGCAACCACTGATATTCTTGATTGATATCGGGTGCTAATAGTGGTAAAGTACTCAAACTAGGAAGGGCATTGATATTTTTAAGGGGACGTACCTGTTGAAAACGTCCACGAATAAAAAAAATATCTAGTAGGTTCTGTTTAATAGGAGAACAGGTAAAAGTCTTTTTTTTTTGTAGCATTGAGAAATAGGTTGTTTTCACAATGGATGCAAAGCAAATGCTAGAGATAGTTCATGTTGTGCTGCCTAATGAATGGCCGGTTGGTTCGGCAAAGTATGTTATGTATAATAAATACGGTGCGTATGCTACAGCATACTGCGACAAATGGGTCAAGATGACCCGGGAGTGTGTGAAACCTTTCCCAAACATAGGTAGTCTTGATTCAGAGGTGTTAAATAATGTTAGAGATAAAGTACGGTTGATTAAATCAACAAAAACGTGAATTGAACATGATGACTGTTTAAAATTGTGGCAAATGGAAGGTAACACGTGGCAGAGCAGCGAACGCACAGCGGAAATAAGTGTGGCGAAAAGCACGCGCACAGCGGAAATGAGCGTACTGGAAGTGTGCGTTCCGGAAGTGTACGTTGCGAAGTGTGGCGAACTCAGCGCAAACACGCCCCCGATAAATTCGGTCGGGGCGGATAGTACAACCAATACCAAAAATGTAAAAACTGTATCTAGTAACTTGTATGATGTCTTAAGTAATGTTTTAAAGGAAGAAAATGTACCCACAGTCATTTCAGCCATTGCCCATGCCAGTAACATACACGGACAAGGTAAGGGAATGGTTCCACCAGCAGGGGCAATAGCTGAAATTGGTGAGAATAATGTAAAGGTTATCAAAGGGGGAGACATTCATTGTACTGCAACAGCGATTCCAGCAACTAGTACAGAACATATTGATTTGGTAGGCTTATATCCTGTCTGCACAAAAGCAGTTCCCAATGGGAAAGCGGACAGAGATGGTGTAGTTCCCATGAAACAGGTAGCAATGTATTTTCCATGGACTAAGACGGAACTACTTACAATTATGTCTGATTTTCCTGATCCTAGAAAAGATTTGGCCAAGTGTCAGAAATTTATTAGACATTTAGGTAATGCACATGAGCCTACTAAAAAAGATTGGCGAGTGTTGTTTAGAGCTTGTCTTCCTCTCGATACTGATATACAAAAGTTCATTAAGGGTTGTAGGTTGGAGAAGGATAAACCCTTAACTGAGGATGACAATCAGGATAATATTGGACGTATAATCACAGAGTTGGCCGTATATTTTCCAGTGACAATAGAATGGGGCTAAATATACACCATCAAACAAAAAGGTAATGAGAATACAACTGATTATTTTTCAAGGGCTCTAGCGGCCATGATTAAGTACACAGGAATATTGGATATAAGGGTAAATCCACATTACAGGGAGGTAGCTGTTGCAGCACTAATGGACGGCTTCCGAGAGGATCTAAGGACCTGGATACAAACCTATTTTCCTAATTGGAGAGGTCTCACGGTAAATGATATTAGAGAGCATGCTATAGAACATTATAAAAATATATGTAAAAAGGAAAAAGCACAGAGTGATAGGTTAATTAAGTTGAGTATCCAGGCATTAGAAAAACTACATCCACAACTTCAGAATTATAAAAACCACTATAAGGGACGAAAGAAACAGAAATTTTTGAAGTGTTTTAACAGTCTTAAGAAGGGACATTTGAGGAAAGATTATAAAGAAAATATTAGAGCCAAGGCTAGGAAATTAGGACCAGGCAAGGCAAATAATAATCTGTTGTAAGTATTAATGTGTACTTTTAGAAGAAAGAAACTGAGTTTAAAAGGTAATCTTTATTGATTTTGTTTGTTTCCTTTATGTTGTCACATGTTTGTTTTTCTAAATCGCTGGCCGAGGGAAAAGAATGGAAATGTTTGTTTTGTTTGCTGTTTTAAGATAACTATCTTGTTTTTCTTCTCACAGATAAGGGTACACAGAAGATATATAGACTTAGGGCTAGATTTACTAAGCTGCGGGTTTGAAAAAGTAGGGATGTTGCCTATAGCAACCAATCAGATTCTAGCTTTCATTTTGTAGAAGGTACTAAATAAATGAAAGCTAGAATTTGATTGGTTGCTATAGGCAACAGCCCCACTTTTTCAAACCCGCAGCTTAGTAAATCTAGCCCTTAGTGTTTAAAAGGGGAGAGATAGAGAAATAGGAAAATTACTCTTGAAAGACTAATTAACAATGGATCATTGGAACACTCTCTGTTTCAGGCTGCAGTGACTCATGATAATTTGTTTGGCCGAGAATCATTATCCAACAATGAAGTATATACATACTTTGCTCTAAAATATCGTTTATGTATCTCAGATGAGTCATCAACAGTTAATTTTTACATTTCTCTATTATAAGTTAGGAAAGTCAGTTAAAAAAGGTATGTAGTCAATGAGATACCGAGTTCTTAATGAACAAATGACGGACGACACTGGATTGCACGGGTAAGACCCCCTAGTCATTCTTGGGAGGGATCATAGTTAAATGAATACAGCCATTTCCCCATAGAGTCAGAGTCCAATCCAGCTTTCATTTTGTTGTAAAAATCTCCCTTTCTGCATGTATGTTTGTATTCAAATCTTTGTATTCCCATCATTCATTGCTTACTTATTTCTCATTCTTTACACAAGCGCTAGTCTCTCTCTCTCTCTCTCTCTCTCTCTCTCTCTCTCTCCCTCTCTCTCCCTCTCTCTCTCTCTCTCTCTCTCTCTCTCTGCTCTGGTGGAAATAAAATCAGACACAGTCTCAACAATGGGGCTAAGACATATTTTTATTTTTTTTACATAAGACAAGTTCAGAGATACACACACTAGATTAACATGAGTTACAGAAACAGTAAGGGGTTTCGTTTTCATGGGTATAGAAACTGCTGATTTTAAGCAGAAAGGTTCTGTTGTGGAAATACGATTCATGTTTTATAGATTGCATATCTGTTTTGTTTGTTTGTTTTATGATTCGTGCCTCTTGTTCAAAAATGTGCCTTTATATGGATGCACAAAGGGTGGATAGAAGATTGCTGGAAGTTAGGCATACAGATATGCATCTCTGTATAGAACATTGGAGTAGGATTTTTACCACAAGATACGACATGATGTGAAACCCTAGAAAATGTAGAATTTTCATGTTTTATATTTTCACTGTTAGACAGACATTTACTGGATACTGTTATATTTGAAGAAAGTGTTATAGAAATAGACCCCTTTGCCTTTCCCACTTAGTCAAGTAGCTGAATGTGAGGTACTGAGAATGGCATGTGAGTTGGCAGAGGGAAAATCGATAGATATTGGCCTTCAGCATTTTTCTAGTTTAGGGGGCGATGTTGAGTTGACTAAAAAAATCTTTTTTTATAGCAATACCAGCACATGATTAGGACACTACATAGAGGACTTTACACAGTGACAAAGTTACCAACTGAAGTAGCTGCTAGTAAAGTCCACACTTACACACACGACCATACATGGCTGTCACACCAGGGCGAACATAGCTGTCAAATGGACAGCAGGGTTTTATGTGACAGCTAACAAATCTATGTTTTGTTTTGTTTTTCGTTGTATTGTTTTAGTTTTAAAATGTGAACACACACACACACACATGCACACATACACATATTGGTTAATATAAGAAGATTTGTGTTACCTGAGGAATACACTGTCTGGAAGGTGAAGAGATGTGGTGAGGAGTCTGGTGGACTCTCGAGAGATGGACAAGGTAGACCAATAGAGCCATCCCATATCCCTCCTGCTGATGGGTTTTCCTCCAGTTAAAACAAATACACGTCATCCAATTACCACCATGCAGGATCCTCAAGTATACACAGGTGTACCGATGAAAAACGTCTGGGTAAAGGTGTATTGAAATGTGTCTAATGTATTACTGTGTCATACTCAAAACTTTTGTTATTCAATGTGATAGTCCTAGAGTTATAATAGATGATAGGGGTATTCATGTTATTGATAATAGAGGTATAATGTATGAGTAGTGGTAACAAATCACATACTTTCAATTAGCCATAAACCAGTGTGAACATAAAGTAGTGGTACTCGGTAGAACGAATTGAATAAAATAAGAGTTGGAACTTGATTGAAGTGACTGATAGCTTCGGCCACTAGTCCTTTCCCGCTACCAAAAGATCACTCCTGGGCAGACTCCTAACTTGTCAGTTTTTGAAATGTTCCTGACCCCTCGTGAGATGAGATTGTAACTGGGAGGCTAGGTTAGACCTTGAGAGAAGGTAAATAGTGAGACAGCAACCGAGAACGTCCAAAACACTGTTTCCTGAAAAGTCACACTAACTGTCAGGATGTTGGATTGGGAGAGTAAGTTGTGGAGTAATAATTTCTTGAGCTTAGGTTCTTTGACAGACAGGTACCAGGTGTAGGCTACCAGCATCACGGTTTCAAGGGTAGCAGAGACACACTGGTGCCCATTCCAATCACTGCAGAGGGGCCAACACTCAGAGAAGGGTCCAAGGGCACTCACGAGTCTGTTCTGGAAGGCCTTAAATGCAGTTAGTAGCACCTGAGCCAAAGGCTAAGACTGTTGTCTAGCATGAAGGTGTAGTTTTTCCTGTTTTGTGTTCTCTCATTTCATTCTCTTCTAAGGGTGGTTAATTCTTTTGATTATTAGCAGGTGGCAGAGACTGGTTCAGGTAATGCTAAGGAGGTATTGGGGAGGAAGGAGAAGTTAGTAGCATAATCGGTCCAGCCAATTACTCTATTCAATTCAGGGGTAAAGGAAAATTTGGAATCCTCGGAGCTTGGAGAAAGTGCGAAGGGCTATTGTCTGAGTAGCATTACGTCCGAAATTACGGTGACCCCATGGTTAAAAAAAAAGAGATACACCCAGCGATGCCAGTCCAGTAATATTCGGACTTGAGCAGGCATCCTTGAGAATGATTATCATTCTTGGGAGGGTAAGGTTTTAGACCAAACAAAGTGCTGGGCGTGCTCACACGTGCCTCAGTGATTATATCAAGTAGGATTAGTTATCTTTCCACTAAATATTCTTGAGGCACCCGAACTATAGGTGGGAGGTCACTAGGGGAAAAAGTAGGACACCTAGGTCCCTAAGTCTGAAGTCTCCCAATGCTTTGCAAGCTGATCACTGTTAAATTTGAGTATTGGGAGACTGGGAAGAACGAACAGAAAATAGCCCGCCCACAAGTGTTGATAAAAAGAACTGATGACATTATTAGAAGTGTGTATATTAACGCAAGCTGAAGGAGATTGCATATGACATTATTTATAGACATAGGATGATGCTATTGATGAACATGAAGTGTTTATATGTATTCTGAGCTTAAAGACATGCGTTGGACAGAAGAACCTGTTAAACTTGAAGAACTGTAGTAGAGAATTCTGTATAGCTGATTCATGTTCTATTGTACCTTGTACCTTTCCAAATAATGTATCAAGTGTTTTATTGCACCCTTGAAGGGCATACAAAAGGTTATCTCCAAGCTCCAGAAATGTACGGTTTATAGTAAAAGAAGAAATCGTTTAGAGGATTAAGACTCTCTCTTATGATAACTTGTATAGATCTACAAACAGCGTGGTCATACACCAAGGGGGATTTGTATTACATAACAATGAAACGTGGTACTGAGATCCTGCATATAAGATCTTTAAGGTGATAGTTTATTGTACTATCAAAGGGTGGACTGTCGAAGTCGTATAATTGGATGAACGAAAGTATATTGGTTTAATATTAGTTTGCCGTGATTTTGCAAAGCGTACGCCACGTAACACATGGCGTGATGCGATCGCAACGGTAAAATACGCACGCACACACTCGCATTACAACATTTAGTTATTTATATAATTTCATATTCATATTGGTTTCGTTACACTGTAATTTATGAGCAGATAATATTTGGTTTATTATTAGTCTATATATATATATTTATATATATATATAGTATGATTATATGTACATTTTAGTGTTATTAAAGGTTTAGGTTATAGGAAAGGTGTCATGCCTGATATCATATTGATCCCCTAATCATCAGCAGCTGTCCGGTGCAGTCGGCGAAGAGATCGCACATTGTATACTTTAGTTATTGATATTAGAGTATAAACCTTTGTATGATGCTGGCTATGAAAGGAGCAGACCCCCCTGGAGAGACGACCCCCTCCTTTGGATTCCTTAGATTGAATCAGCCTATGATCTGTTTACCCTGAACCCACCCAACGTCTGGACCTATAGAAGCAAGCTACGTCATCTCTATTGTTCACAATGAAACACTGACTGTATATATAATAGCTGCATCCCCCACCAGCCTCAGTCACTTCTGACACAGTATTCTAAGCAGATATACTGTCCATTGGGTCCTGTGGTTGCGCAGCGAGTGCAATGCGATAAGAGCGCGATATGTATGTATGTAACTTTTGGTATTGGCTGTACTGTACTTTATCATAATATAATAATGTATTGAATTGTTGACTATTTACATCTGCTAAAATAAATCACTTTGTGCTTTTGAAACACATACAATTGATTGGGCAATGCTTATTTTAAAATGATAGAATTACTTTAATATTGCTCTTATGTAAGTGTTTATCCTTAAAGGTTCATTGGCTTTGCAAATTATTATCGCCAATTTATTCAGTGATTCTCCTCCATCATTGCACCAATCACAGCCTTAACCAGGAAGGCCGCAAATCCTAGGATTTGGTCCCCGGAGGCCACTTCTGCCTTTGCAATATTAAAAAAGGCATTCTCTTTAGCTCTAGTTCTCTCCCAGCCTGACCAGGAACGACCCTTCTTCCTAGAAGTGGATGCATCCTCTATAGGCATTGGAGCTGTGCTATTTCAAAAATATTCTTCTTGCTCGCACAACCCATGTGGGTTTTTCTCCAGATGATTTCTTCCTAGCAAATACAATTATGGAATTGGGGATAAGGAGTTACTGGCCATCAAGGCTGCCCTGGAGGAATGGCGACATCAGTTGGAAGGGGCTATATATCCTGTTACCGTGTTTACCGATCATCGGAACCTGGTCTTCATTCAGGAAGCACGTTGCCTTAACCCGCGGCAAGCACGATGGGCATCCTTCTTTGCTCGATTCAACATGACTCTCACATTTTGCCCTGGTACTAAGAACGGACTAGCAGATGCATTATCTCGCTCATTTGACGATTCAGATCGCCTAAAACCCTTGGTTCCTCAATATATCATTGATCCTTCAAAAATTGTGGCTCTCACTAGAACCAAGTCTTCCTCACCTCCTCCAGGCCGGTCATTTGTAGAACCCCAGCTTTGGCTTAAGACTCTACAGTGGGCTCATTCATTCCGCATGGCCGGTCAAGCTGGAATAAAAAAGACTACAGCATTACTTTGTCGTCGCTTCTGGTGGCCTATTGTACGTGCCGATATATGCAAATTTGTTGCCTCTTGTATTACCTGTGCCCAACACAAGACTTCTAGAAGAGCTCCGGCAGGGCTGCTTCGTCCACTTCCTATTCCCAATGCTCCCTGGGAGAGTGTGGCCATGGAGTTCACCACTATCTGGGTGGTCATTGATCGTTTCTCCAAGATGGCACACTTTATTCCTCTAACTGTATTGCCTACGGCCGGATGTCTTGCAGATATCTTTATCAAAGAGATATTCAGGTTACATAGCTGCCCTAAGGAGATTATTTCAGACCGCGGAATCCAATTCTCCTCCCGGTTCTGGAGAACCTTTTGCCGCAATCTAAGTGTAGAACTAAAGTTTTCTTTGGGGTATCACCCCCAAACCAATAGGCAGACTGAGTGAATCAATCAGGATCTGGAAACTTTTCTTCTGTGTTTTACTTCTGACAATCAGAACAACTGGTCTCAATTTCTTCCCTGGGCAGAATTCTCCCATAACCAACATGTTCATGAATCCACAGGATTTTCCCCGTTCTTCGTGGTATATGGAAATCATCCTGTCTTTCCGGATCTCTTTCCTGTATCCTCCTCGTCAGTGCCAGCCGTAGATACCCTCTATCGAGAGTTTTCTCTTATTTGGGCCAAGACCAAGACAGCTTTACTCAAGGCCACACAGCATCACAAGATCTTTGCAGACCGTCATCGTAGAGCCACTCCCCTCCTGAAAGTAGGGGACCAGGTGTGGCTATCCACCAGGGACTTGAAACTAAAAGTTCCTTCGATGAAGATGGCCCCACGTTTTATTGGCCCTTACACCATTCTGCAAGTCATCAATCCTGTGTGCTTCTCTGAAATGTCATAATACCTTCCACGTATCATTACTGCGACCATTCATACTCAATAAATTATTTTGATCTCCCTGCCGGCCTCCACCAGTACAAACTTCTTCCGGAACAGAATTTGAGATCAATCGGATCTTGGCCTTTCGCAGTTTCATGGCAAACAACAATATCTCATCCATTGGAAAGGATACGGTCCAGAGGAAAGATCATGCTGGAAGTTCCAGCTGCCGGCGCGGACTTCTGCGCATGCGTGTCCCGTTGCTAGGCAACGGGACCCTATTGAATATTCGTGGCGGCAGCTGAGAACAGCGCTGCTGCCCATTACATTTCTATTGGCCACCTTGACTTTATAAGGCACTTCCTGTCACTACACCTGTGCCAGAGTATTCCTGCCTCCAGCGTTTCTAGTGTGTTAGCAGTTTCTGCATTGTTCCTGACCTTCCTTGTTTTGCCTGTGACCTTTCTGACCCGGACCGGTTGACCACCCCTATTTGGATTACCCTTTGTACTGCGCTTCCTGAATGTTACCGACCCAGCTTTTCTCATCATCCCTTTGGATATCCTTGTGTACCTCTTACTACCAGAATGTTACCAACTCGGCCTGTCTGACACCTCTTTGTATCTCGCTGTTGACTCGTGGGAGGACCGCGACCTGCGTGTCCCTGCAGCGGAGTCCATACCTCCTTGCGGAGATCCCTGGTGAATACCAGGGGCACGTTAGATTCCGAACCTTCCTCTGAGTTGTGCCAACAATAGCAGGTACGCAATATAGTTGTGACACATAGAAGTTACTGGTTACAGTTTTTAAATTTTTGGTATCGGCTGTACTTACCACCCCAACCGCATTTTGCAGTGGGAGTGTGCTTGCGCTCAGTTCTCCATGCTTTGCAACGTGCACTTCCGAAACGCTTACTTCCGGTACACATGTACCCTGCCAGGTGTTGTTACCTTCCTGTTGCCACAATTTTAAACAGTCATCAGATTCAATTCTCGTTTTTGTTGATTCAATCAACCGTACTTTATCGCTAATATTATTCAACACCTCTGAATCTAAATTACGGATATTTGGAAAAGCCTCACACAATCCTTGGTCATCTTGACCCATGTGTCGCAATATGCCGTTGTGTATACACCATATCACTTTATCACAAGAAACCTCGCTGAACCAATCGCCCCTTCCTTAGGCAGAACATTGACCATCTCTAGCGTATGCATAGCATCCATGTTGAACCAGAAATCTCTAAGCGGACCACAGGGACATCAGCTCCTCGATACCCTATCTATCCAGCAAATTCTTTCAACACTCTGCTACACGCAATCTACCGCTAGAGATCTTTAACGGCCGTGGACGGATTGCTCAAGCTGCGTCCACTCGCTTCATCTCGTACCAAACGAGGACCCATAACACAGAAATATCAACATGAACCACAGGGATATCAGCACCTCAATACCCTTTCTCTCCAACAAATCTGCTGAGTTTATTATCACTGATAGCAGTAGTAGAATCAATCAACCAACCTTGCCAATATAATTCCTCCAGCTGCTCTCCCAAGTCACAATCACGGCCTTACTGTCAGATCGCACCGCTTAAAGATACTAACTATCAGTAAACGCTGCGATTACTATTGGGCGCGCTTGCGAAATCTTTCCTTGTTTTCGCCACCAGTATACCTGCCTCGTATACCAATCAACAGTTGTGCAACCTGCCTGGTCAGACAGCAACTGATACTTTCTGTCTCTAGATGACAATAAATTAATTCTTTCTACTCACACACTTTTGCTTTCTGCGCAGAAAATCAATTTCCCAAACAGTAATTATATCTTTTCAGAGGTTTTAACAAGTGATAATACTATTCAAATATAATAGACTATCAGAACGAATGTTTAAACACGTGGCAACAACACCGGAAGTGCACAGACACAATGCCGGAAATACACATACGCTATGTAATGCAATACATTTGAAACGCAAAATGACAATAAAAAGAAACAGTTTTCTTTCTTGTCCTTAGACTCAAGTTAGCGCTCCTTAGATTATGCAAAAACGGACATTCGGTTTCACAACACAGAATGATGAACAGGTTTTAAACACATTGCGTTCTTACCTGTATATGATGCGTCAATCCACCCTTTGTTGAGGAACCTGAAATCCGTAGGTTTTGCTTATTGTCCTGTAGCGTAACCTCACCGCTAAGAGCCCCCAAATTATTAAAGTAATTTCATCGTTTTCCAATAAGCATTGTCTAAGTGATTTCTTGTGGTTCCAAAGCACAAATAATTTATTCAGCAAAAGCAAAGGTTTAGCAGTTCCATAAATAAGCTACAGTACAATACAGCCGATAACAAATACATACATACATACATACGCAGCGCTCTGCTACGATCTCTGCTGGGTCCAGCGAGACAGTCCTTCAGTCCAGAAGACTGTGGTCAGTGATGACTGTCTTAGCTTGTCCCAGGGAACTGTATGTATACACTACAGAGAAAACAATGCAGATGATGTGGCTTGCTTCTATAGGTCCAGGCTTCAGGAGGGTCCAGTGTAATGCAGGTCATAGGCCAGTTCAAACGAAAATATCCAAAGGTGGGGGTCAGCTCTCCAGGGGATGTACTCCGATTTTCCCACCAAGAATCCAGTTTAAACTAGTCAATTCACATTACACAGACAGTATCATTTTAAACATTTATTCCCTAACAACCCTAACTAGAGTATGCAATGTGCGATCCCTTCGGTGAATGTACCAGACAACTGCGGATAGATAGGGGATTAAAATGATACTAAACATGACATATTTCCTGTAACCTGAACCTTAAATATCACTAAATTGCACATATAACTTTATAATATATATAACTATAAACCAAATACCATCTGCTCATAAACGACTGTGGAATGGAACCATTCTAAATATGAAATATATAAATAGATGAATCGCGCCATGACATGTAACACGTGGCGTACTGATCGCAATCGCATGGTAAAACAATATTAATCAATATACTTTCTTTCATCCAATTATACGACTTCGACAATATAATTGTCCAAATACCCAGGCAATACACTGCATGCTATCACAACTGGTCTATTTCTTAAGGTCTGAAAAAAGCAGAGAACAACAAAATGCTCGTCGGCAGTGTATCCTTCCTCCTTCTCTATAACAAGTGATAGAAGTACTTTGGAATTATGTGGTATAACCATTCATTTTATTGTAGCATCTGCCCAAACCCTGAGAGTTAGACAATTATAGGTAGATAGAAAATCACTCCCACTCACCGATTGCATTCAGGGAACCGCATAAGCTCAAGCGGTAATAATCTCTGTCAGCTACATTTAGGAAGCTACGGATACTACATATTCTTTTAACCTATGAACTGTGATGGGATTGATTTGATTATTCTATACCATTTGATCTGTCAATTGTATGTATTTAACGGAGCCCACAATAATAGGATATCACTTTGGATTCTTATATACCGACCTTTACAGTATGACCAATTATAAGTGCAGTAATAATTCAATTGAAGGAAAATATGGAAATACACACAGATATTTTAATTCACTGTTTCATTCACATTCACTTTTGTATACTTTGCTGTTTTTATTAATATTAAACTATTTTGGTTTAATGTATTAAAGGTTAGGTTTTATCAATCAATAGGGGTATACACCATTCTATCTACTCGGTATTGAACAAGATTGTAGTGCACTATTTCATGCCAGTCATTTTTTCTTTCTATGTTGCTTTAAACTGGTCAGTGGTACCTTGTTGCCACGTAAAAATGTAAAGTATTAGAAGAATCTGTAGTAAAAATAATAGCATATAAGACTTACATGGTATGGAGTAACAGTCTCGTATGGAATATACTAGTGTTACAACAGTTTTTCAAGTTGCTATTTTTTAAGGTGACTGCAGCAAAAAAACTATAATTTCATTATCTATTTACGTGTACAAATACCCAGGAATTACACAGTCATCTCAACTGATATATTTTTACAATGCAATGACTGGCGCAAAAAAACCCCAAAAAACACTTTGTTCTGCACTTGTCCCTATCACTAGTGAGTCTGTCCATTCTCTCTAATTGATGCCCTTATTGTATTCGGAAGTCTCAATATCATGTTACTTGTATTGACTGTCCGTCACTTTATATTGAATGATGACTTAAGTGAAAAAAAACAATAGTACCACAAAAATGGGAAAAATTTCCATTAGCCAACGCATAGGTTTTGTAGATATGAGTCAAACACATGAAATAATGGACTGGCAAGCGTATGTTGGCAGTTGATAATGAAACCTGTAAATCACTTTTTTTCCCATTGTGACACACTAACCATATAATTTATCATAAGCTAAGTAAGTGGATTTGAAACTTTCAAAGTTTGAGGCACCCTTAGAGCATCCATAATTTGTTCAAGGCACCCCTAAGTGAAAATAATTTCCAAGTAGTCCCCCGCCTTGCTTACCACTGGCCCTGGTCGTGGCACTCTTGTTAAATTGCTGCAGGATTCCAGTGAGCCTTGGGGCACAGGTTAGGAACCACTGGGCTAAGTGTATGTGAAAATTCAGTTCTCCAACTGTCGCACAACTTCTAGTACTACCAGAACCTTAAAAAACAAGAGCTAGCAATGTCAATTCAGGAAATATAAACCATACATACTTTACACCTTAAACAATAATGACCAATGCAATCTGAAAACAATTGGTTTGGATTTTTTTTACAGTTACATTGATAAGTGAATAGTATGTGCATAAACGAAATAAACTTTAGATAACTGTCCATGAACCATCATATAGAAAGGCATTATAATCTCCTTTCAGAGCTAGATACATGTCCTTACAAACTAGAGATGGGCGGGCTCGGTTCCCCGAGATCCAAATCCTACCGAATTTAGCTTATCCGAGTACCGAGCCGAGCTCTCCCGCCCATTCGGAATCGAAATCGAGGCAAAACGTCATCGTGACGTATTCGTATTTCTGAGCTCGGTTCTCGCGAGATTTTAAAAGCATAAATACCAGCCTCCACAGCAATCCATCGCCATTTGACAGAGGGAGAGAGCAGGGTTTGGTCACACTGGCTATATCAGCGCAGGGACAGAGCAGTAATTGGACACATTACTGTTTCTATTCAATACCATTCTAATCTTAATACCAGATGTTACAGCAGTAAGAGGAGGATAGAGGAGCATTTTTGATCAATTTCTGGCACTCCAAGTGCTTTTGGGGTGTTCCCCATTCTTTTGCATCATTTTTCTGTCTGTCAAGAGTCCTATTTGTCAGCAGTGTAAAAAAAAATAATTTAGCAGTCCCAAGTGCTTTTGGGGTGTTCCCCATTATTTTGCATTAATTGTTCTGGCTGTCAAAAGTCAGATTTGTCAGCAGTAAAAAAAATGTATTTAGCAGTCCAAGTGCTTTTGGGGTGTTCCCTATTCTTTTGCATTAATTGTTCTGGCTGTCAAAAGTCAGATTTGTCAGCAGTCTAAAAAAAAATTATTTAGCAGTCCAAGTGCTTTTGGGGTGTTCCCCATTCTTTTGCATTACTTGTTCTGGCTGTCAAAAGTCAGATTTGTCAGCAGTAAAAAAATGGATTTAGCAGTCCAAGTGCTTTTGGGGTGTTCCCCATTATTTTGCATTAATTGTTCTGGCTATCAAAAGTCAGATTTGTCAGCAGTATAAAAAACAATTTTTAGCACTCCAAGTGCTTTTGGGGTGTTCCCCATTCTTTTGCATTAATTGTTCTGGCTGTCAAAAGTCAGATTTGTCAGCAGTCTAAAAAAAAATTATTTAGCAGTCCAAGTGCTTTTGGGGTGTTCCCCATTCTTTTGCATTAATTGTTCTGGCTGTCAAAAGTCAGATTTGTCAGCAGTCTAAAAAAAAATTATTTAGCAGTCCAACTGCTTTTGGGGTGTTCCCCATTCTTTTGCATTAATTGTTCTGGCTGTCAAAAGTAAAATTTGTCAGCAGTATAAAAACAATTTGTAGCACTACAAGTGCTTTGGTCTCATTATAATGGATTCAAAGCAGTCCACATATGAGCATAATCAGCAACCAGGTTCTGTCACCAGTCCTGATGGTAGTGTTCCCAGTACATCATCTGGGAAAGGCGATGTCAAACTACATAGTCTTTTGAAATCAGGCAAAAAAACACACACCTAATTTTTTTTTACCATGTTGAAGCGAAAAAGAAGTGTAACTGAGAAAAAGTTAACTGCCGATAAAAAAAAAATTGCCAACATGCCATTCTACACACGCAGTGGCAAAGAGAGAATGAGGCCTTCGCCTTTCTTGATTAGTGGCAGATCCAAAAATGTTACCGAGCCTACAAGTGGCGCACAACTACTGTTACGCGTCAAAGCCGAGCTGCAAGATAACATAAAAGGCATTAGAGGATAATGTTTGCTCTGAATCAGAAATAACACCAATCCCTGTGGAGAGTCCATCCAACAGTGGGATGTCTAATCGGGAGCATTCTGTTAGTGTACCCATAAAGAGGGGCCCCTTCAGCAGTTCTGCTGATGTGTGCCTGAACAGCCCGAGTGTAGCCGGTGATACACAAATTGAGGATGCCACTTTGGAAATAGAAGAGGATGAGAGGGAGATTTGTGTAGACGACGAGGGCGCTAATGAGGTTGTTGATGAGAATGAGGTTGTTTGTGTAAGTCCTGCACCAGTGGCAGCAGTTCTGGCACGTGACAAGAAAAAGGCCATTGTCATGCCTGGCCATAAAACAAAAAAATCCACCTCTTATGTGTGGAAATATTTCTACCCCAATCCAGACAACAATTGTATAGCCATTTGTAGTGTATGTCAAGCCACAGTCAGTCGAAGGAGGGACCTTAACTATCTTGGAACCTCATCTATGTTATGCCATTTAACTAGAGTTCATGGCAAAGTGTTGGGAAAAGCTGAAAGTTTTTCCAAAGAAAATACCAGCACTCCATCATCAGCTAGGACCCTCCGGTCACCGACAACCCGACAGCTACAAAATACACCCACCTCACAATCCTCATCAATCTCCTCAGTAGCGCTCGGAGTTAGCCCTGCATCCCACTTATTAAGGCTGGATGACTCCTGCAATATAATCAATTACTCTGAAGAAAGCGTTAGTCCAACCACTGCAGTTGTTGCTGCTGCTGGGGGGGAATCGTCAGCCCAGAGGCAGGCCAAGAAAATGAGCAGTCCTACATTTCAGCAATTAACTGTGAAACAATCATTTGCTAGGGGAAGCAAATATGACAGCAGTCACCCAGGCGCCAAGCGAATCACAGACGCCATGGCTGCCATGTTAGTGTTAGATCTGCATCCAATCTCCACAATAAACGCAGCTGGTTTTTCACAGTTAATTGAGGTTTTGTGGCCGCGTTACAGAATGTCATTGCGACACCATTTCTCCCGTAAAGCAATTCCACAATTATACCAAAAAGTGTGTAAAAATGTAGAGATTGTGCTGAAAAATGCCATTCTGCCCACTGTCCACTTAACCACAGATATGTGGACAAGTGGAAGTGGGCAAACCAAAGACTATATGACTGTGACAGCCCACTGGGTTGGTCATTCACCTTCACCAGCAGGAACAGCAGCAGCATTTACACCACTACGTAACATTTGTCACAGGCAGGCCACTCTTTGTATCACCGGCTTTGCTAACAGGCATACAGCTGACAATTTGTGATTGATACATGGCTTATACCACTTGGACACTCCCCAGGATATGTCATTTCTGATAACGCCAACAATATAGTGCGAGCATTACAGCTGGGTGATTTCCAGCACATTCCCTGTTTTGCTCACACCATCAACTTGGTGTTGAGCAAACAAATGACCGTGAGGTGCAGGAGATGCTTTCGGTGGCCCGTAAAATTTCAGGCCATTTCAGGCATTCAGCCACAGCATGTAGGAGATTGCAGCAGCTCCAAGAGCAGTTTAACGTGCCCTGCCACCAACTTAAGCAAGAGGTGGAATCTAGGTGGAATTCCACCCTGTACATGCTTTAGAGGATGGAGGAACAGCGCACAGCCATCCAAGCGTATTGTACAAGCCATGACATTGGAAAAGGAGGGGGGATGTATTTCACTCTGGCATTGTGGGGAATACTTTCAGTGCTGTGCAAGGTGCTGAAACCATTTGAAGTTGTGACACGTGAAGTGAGTGCAGACTCTGCTAGTTTGAGCCAAGTCATTCCTTTAATTAGACTATTGGAAAAGCAGCTTGAGAAACTGAAGGAGGACATGAAAACTAGCAATTCAGCATAGTATGTTGGCCTTGTTGATCAAGTACTTAATTTGCTTCACAATGATCCTCGAGTTATTAAGATCTTGAACTCGGATCAGTACGTTTTGGCCACTGTGCTTGATCCAAGGTTTAAGACCTACATTGAGTCTTTACTTGTAAATGAGCGAGATGTGAACTTTTGCAAGGAGCTATTGCTCAGCAAGTTGGCCGCTGAACTGGGCCTCGGCTTGACGACGTGTCCTCCTTCACTTTCTCAAGCTGCTGCTGCTCGTAAAAAATTAAATTTCCCAAAAAGAAGCAGGGATGACGCAGGTGGCAGACCAGAACAATTTAACATCTGGGCTGGTTTGAAGGATTTTTCAAAAAAATGTGTCACCTTTGTCGAAGTCGTATAATTTAATGAACGAAAGTATATTTGTTTAATATTGGTTTGCCGTGCGTATTGCGAAGCGTACGCCACGTAACACGTGGCGTGATGCGATCACATGGTAAAATACGCACGCACACACTCGCATTACAACATTTAGTTATTTATACAATTCATATTCATATTGGTTCCGTTACACTGTAATTTATGAGCAGATAGCATTTTTCTTTATTATTAGTTTTTATATATATATATATATATATATATATATATATATATATATATAGACATTGATTATATGTACACTTCAGTGTTATTAAAGGTTTAGGTTATAGGAAAGGTGTCATGCCTGATATCATATTGAAGCCCTATTCATCAGTAGCTGTCCGGTGCAGTCGGCGAAGTGGTTGCACATTGCATACTTTAGTTATTGATATTAGGGAATAAACCTTTTGTGTGATGCTGGCTATGAAAGGAGCAGACCCCCTGGAGAGACGACCCCCTCCTTTGGATTCCTTAGATTGAATCAGCCTATAAACTGTTTACCCTGGAGCCACCCTGTGTCTGTACCTATAGAAGCAAGCTACGTGATCTCTATTGTTCACAATGAAACACTGACTGTATATATATTCATAGCTATGCATTCAGACGTCAGTCAACTCTGACACAGTATTCTAACAGATATACTGTCCACCGGGTCCCGTGGGTGCGCAGTGAGCGCATGCGATTGCATTGGTATGTATTTATCTTTTGGTATTGGCTGTGCTGTACTGTACTTTATCATAATATAATAATGTATTGAATTGTTGACTATTTACGTCTGCTAAAAATAAATACTTTGTGCTTTGGAAACACATACAATTGATTGGGCAATGCTTATTTTAAAACGATAGAATTACTTTAACAATTTGGGGGCTCGAAGGTGAGTTACGTTACTGGCAGGTATGCAACGCTTACGTTATTCGGTTCCTCAACAAAGGGTGGATTGACGGACGTGTCACATAGCAGGAAAGAACGCAATGTGTTTTAGACCTGTGGTTCACTTTGTGTTGAGAGACCGAATGTCCGTTGTTGCATAGACTGAAGGAACGCTAATTAGAATCTAGGGACAAGAAAGAAAAATGTTTATTTTTATTGTCGTTTTACGTTTTAAAGTGTATTGCATTGCTGAGCGTATGTGTATTTCCTGCTGTGCGTATGCGAACTTCCGGTAGATTTGCCACGTGGTTGAACAATCGTATTGATAGTTATTATATGTGCATAGTATAATTACTTGTGAAAACCTCTGAGACATTATTACTGTTGTTGGGAACTTTTAATTTACTGCGCAGAAAAGGTGTATAGTGTGTGATTTTGTAACGTAGATACACTGTTTATTATTCATTGTGCTCAGTTGCTGTCTGACGAGGCGGATTGCCCAACTGAAGGACGGTATACAGGGCAGGTATACCGAATGCGAAAACCGGGTTTTCGCAAAGCGCTACCAATAGATCGCAAGGTTTGCTAATAATTAGTATTGGTAGGCTGTGTGATCTAACCGCATGACAACCATCAGTGCGAATTGGTGAAGCAGCTAGGAGGAATTATGTTGGAAAGGCTGGTTGATTGTATCGACTTTGTTCTCCCAGTTATAATAAACTCAACAGATTTTTGTGGTTTAGCCAGGGCATCGAGGAGCTGATAGCCTTTGGGTAACACAGTGATAGTTTCTGTGTTAGGGGTCCTTGTCTAAGACAAGAGGAAGCGAGTGAACGCGGCTTGTAGCGAATACGTCCACGGCCAGTAAGAGATCTCTAGCGGTAGAGTGATTGTAGCAATTGTTGAAATCAGTATATCTGTGTTCCGCATAGAAGGTTGTGGTAGCCGGGCTATTTAAGACACTGTTCAACATGGGTGCTAAGCATACGCTAGAGATGGCCAATGTACTGCCTAAAGAAGGCCTTAGGGATTCAGCAAGGTTTTGTATGTGTAATAAATATGGTGCATACGCAACGGCTTATTGCAACACAGGGGTCGAGATGACCAAAGAGTGTGTTAGGCCTTTCCCAACAATAGGGAGTTTTAATGCAGAGGTCCAAATAACGTAAAAGATAAAGTACGGTTGATTAAGTCAACGAAAGGGAGAAATGCACATAATCATTGTTTAAAATCATGGCAAATGGAAGGTAACACGTGGCAGAGCAGCGAATGTTCAGCCAAAGTAAGCGTACCGGAAACGAGCATTCCGGAAGTGTGCGTTGCTAAGCGTGGCGAACTGAGCGCAAACACGCCCCCGACAAATTCGGTCGGGGCGGGAAGTACAGCCAATACCAAAAATGTGAAAACTGTAACTAGTAACCTGTATGTTGTTTTAAGTAGTGTTAAAAGTAATGTTTCAGGACAAAGAAGAGGGACGGTCCCACCAGCAGGGGCAGCGGCTGAAAGTGATGAGAATAATGTAAAGGTTAACACAGGGGGAGACATCCATTGTACTGCAGCAGCAACGTCAGCAACTAGTTCAGAACATAGTCATTTGGTAGACTTACATCCTGTCTGCACTACAACAGTTCCCAATGAGAAAGCGGACAGAGATGGTGACGTTCCCTTAAAACATGTAGCAAAGCATGATACATGCACTAGATCTGAAACATTTCCAATTTTGTCTGATTTCCCTGATCCTAGGAAAGATTTGACCAAATGTCAGCAGTTTATTAGATATTATGGTAATATGTGTGAGCCAACTAATAACGATTGGCGAGTATTATTGAAGACCTGTCTTCCTCTCAATACTGATATATACAAAAGTTCATTAAGGATTGTATGTTGGAGGAGGATGAATCCTTAACCGAGGATGATAATCAGGACAATATTAGACAAATAATCACACGGTTGGCCATATATTTTCCAGTGATAGTGGACTGGAGTAAAGTTTTTACTATCAGGCAAGAGGATAGTAAAAATGCAACAGACTATTTTTGCAGGGCTCTGATGGAGATGGTCAAATATACTGTGGTATCAGACATAAAAGATAATGTAGATTACAGAGAGGTTGCTGTTAAAGTTCTAATGGATGGCCTCAGGGAAAACTTGAAAAGAAGGGTGCAAACTTCATTACCATACTGGAGAGGAAGTACTGTATGTGTTCTCAGGGAGTCAGCTATAGGACATGATAAAAATAAACAGAAAGAGACACTAAGTGATAGGGTAATGATGGTAAGTATCCCAGCACTAGAGGGACTGCACACACGACCACCAGCATACAACCCACATAACAGGAAACCCAGAATAGTGAGATGTTACAATTGCAGAGAAGAAGGACACATTAGGAGAGATTGTAAAAAGGAAAGTGACAATACACATAGGGGTGGGTCACATAGATATCATCCAAGAAGGAATTAACATAGACTAGAAAACTCACACCTGCCCACACATGTTATAGCAGCAAATGCTGTGCGTGAAAGCAATAATCAACTCTAGAGTTCAGGTCAGACCTGTAATCCTACAACTAGACAACGTAAAGTTTAAAACTGTGGTAAGTATTAGTGTGCAGGAAACGGATTTAAAAAGTAATCTTTGTTGATTTTGTTTGTTTGTTTTATGTTGTCAAATGCTTGTTTTCCTAATCGCTGGCCGATGGTAAAGAATGAGAATGTTTGGTTTGTTTGTTGTTTAAAGATAACTATCTTGTTTTTCTTCTCACAGATAAAGGGGACAAACAAGGAGTATAGACTTAGTTATTAGAGGGGTGAGATAGAGAAATAGAAGAATTACTCTTGAAAGACTAATTAACAATAGACAAATGGAACACTCTTTGTTTTAGGCTGCAGTGTCTCATGATAATTTGTTTGGCTGAGGATCATTATCCAGCAATGAAGTATATACATACTTTGCTCCAAAATATCGTTTATGTATCTCAGATGAGTCATCAACAGTTAATTTTTACATTTCTCTATCCTAAGTTAGGAAAGTCTGTTGAAAAGGTATGTAGTCAATGAGATACCGAGTTCTTAATGAACAAATGACGGACGACACTGGATTGCACAGTTAAGACCCCCTAGTCATTCTTGGAAGGGATCATAGTTAAAGGAATACAGCCATTTCCCCATAGAGTCAGAGTCCAATCCAGCTGTCATTTTGTTGTAAAAATCTCCCTTTCTGCATGTATGTTTGTATTCAAATCTTTATATTCCCATCATTCATTGCTTTCCTATTTCTCATTCTTTACACAAACGCTAGTACCTCTCTCTCTCCCTCTCTCCCTCTCTCTCTCTCCCTCTCTCCCTCCCTCTCCCTCTCTCTCTCTCTCTGCTCTGGTGGAGATAAAATCAGACACAGTCTCAACAATGGGGCTAAGACATATTTTTTTATTTTTTTTTACATAAGACAAGTTCAGAGATACACACACTAGATTAACATGAGTTACAGAAACAGTCAGGGGTTTTGTTTTCATGTGTATAGAAACTGCTGATTTTAAGCAGAATGGTTCTGTTGTGGAAATACGATTCATGTTTTATAGATTGCATATTTGTTTTGTTTATTCGTGCCTCCTATACAAAAATGTGCCTTTATATGGATGCACAAAGGGTGGATAGGAGATTGCTGGAGGTTAGGCATACAGATATGCATCTCTGTATAGAACATTGGAATAGGATTTTTACCACAAGATACGACATAATGTGAAACCCTAGAAAATTTAGAATTTTCATGTTTTATATTTTTTCACTGTTAGACAGGCATGTACTGGATACTGTTATATTTGAAGAAAGTGTTATAGAAATAGACCCCTTTGCCTTTCCCACTTAGTCAAGTAACTGAATGTGAGGTACTGAGAATGACATGTAAGTTGGCAGAGGGAAAATCGATTGATATACATTGGTCTTCAGCCTTTTTTCTAGTCTAGGGGGCGATGTTGAGGTGACTAAGAAATCTTTTTATAGCAATACCAGCACATGATTAGGACACTACATAGAGGACTTTATACAGTGACACAGTTACCAACTGAAGTAGCTGCTAGTAAGGTCCACACTTACACACACGACCATACATGGCTGTCACACCAGGGCGAACATAGCTGTCAAATAGACAGCCGGGTTTTATGTGACAGTTAACAAATCTATGTTTTGTTTTGTTTTTCGTTGTATTGTTTTAGTTTTAAAATTTGAACACACACACACACATGCACGCATACACATATTGGTTAATATAGGAAGATTTGTGTTACCTGAGGGATAAGCTGTCTGGAAGGTGAAGAGATGTGGTAAGGAGTCTGGTGGACTCTGGAGAGATGGACAATATAGACCAATAGAGCCATCCCATATCCCTCCTGCTGATGGGTTTTCCTCCAGGTAGAACAAATACACGTCATCCAATTACCACCATGCAGGATCCTCAAGTATACACAGGTGTACCAATGAAAAATGTCTGGGTAAAGGTGTATTGAAATGTGTCTAATATATTACTGTGTCATACTCAAAACTTTTGTTATTCAATGTGATAGTCCTAGAGTTATAATAGATGATAGGGGTATTCATGTTATTGATAATAGAGGTATTTTGTATGAGTAATGGTAACAAATCACATATTTTCAATTAGCCATAAACCAGTGTGAACATAAAGTAGTGGTACTAGGTAGAACGAATTGAATAGAATAAGAGTTGGAACTTGATTGAAGGGACTGATAGCTTCGGCCACTAGTCCTATCCCGCTACCAAAAGATCACTCCTGGGCAGACTCTTAACCTGTCAGTTTTTGAAATGTTCTTGACCCCTTGTGAGATGAGATTGTAACTGGAAGGCTAGGTTAGACCTTGAGAGAAGGTAAATAGTGAGACAGCAACCGAGAACGTCCAAAACACTGTTTCCTGAAAAGTCACACTAACTGTCAGGATGTTGGAATGGGAGAGTAAGTTGTGGAGCAATAATTTCTTAGGCTCAGGTTATTTGACAGACAGGTACCAGGTGTAGGCTACCAGCATCACGGCTTCTAGGGTAGCAGAGACACACTGGTGCCCATTCCACCCACTGCAGAGGGGCCAACACTCAGAGAAGGGTCCAAGGGCACTCATGAGTCTGTTCTGGAAGGCCTCGAATGCAGTTAGTAGCACCTGAGCCAAAGGCTAAGACTGTTGTCCAGCATGAAGTTGTAGTTTTTCCTGTTTTGTGTTCTCTCATTTCATTCTCTTCTCAGGACAGTTAATTCTTTTGATTATTAGCAGGTGACAGAGACTGGTTCAGGTAATGCTAAGGAGGTATTGGGGAGGAAGGAGAAGTTAGTAGCATAATCAGTCCAGTCAATTACTCTATTCAATTCAGGGGTAAAAGAAAATTTGGAAACCTCGGAGCTTGGAGAAAGTGCGAGGGGCTATTGTCTGAGTAGCATTACGTCCGTAAGTAAGGTGACCCCATAGTTAAAAAAAGAGATACACCCAGCGATGCCAGTCCAGTAATATCCGGACTTGAGCAGGCATCCTTGAGAATGATTATCATTCTTGGGAGGGTAAGGTTTTAGACCAAACAAAGTGCTGGGCGTGCTCACACGTGCCTCAGTGATTATATCAAGTAGGATTAGTTCTCTTTCCACTAAATATTCTTGAGGTACCCGAACTATAGGTGGGAGGTCACTAAGGGAAAAAGTAGGACACCTAGGTCCCTTAGTCTGAAGTCTCCCAATTCTTTGCAAGCCGTTCACTGTTAAATCTGAGTATCGGGAGACTGGGAAGAACGAACAGACAATAGCCCGCCCACAAGTGTTGATGAAAAGAACTGATGACATTATTAGAAGTGTGTATATTAACGCAAGCTGAAGGAGATTGTATATGACATTATCGATAGACATAGGATGATGCTATTGATGAACATGAAGTGTTTAAATGTATTCTGAACTTAAAGACATGCGTTGGACAGAAGAACCTGTTAAACTTGAAGAACTGTAGTAGAGAATTCTGTATAGCTGATTCATGTTCTATTGTACCTTGTACCTTTCCAAATAATGTATCAAGTGTTTTATTGCACCCTTGAAGGGCATACAAAAGGTTATCTCCAAGCTCCAGAAATGTACGGTTTATAGTAAAAGAAGAAATCGTTTAGAGGATTAAGACTCTCTCTTATGATAACTTGTTTAGATCTACAAACAGCGTGGTCATACACCAAGGGGGATTTGTATTACATAACAATGAAACGTGGTACTGAGATCCTGCATATAAGATCTTTAAGGTGATAGTTTATTGTACTATCAAAGGGTAGACTGTCGAAGTCGTATAATTGGATGAACGAAAGTATATTGGTTTAATATTGGTTTGCCGTGCGTATTGCGAAGCGTACGCCACGTAACACGTGGCATGATGCGATCGCATGGTAAAATACGCACGCACACACTCGCATTACAACATTTAGTTATTTATACAATTCATATTCATATTGGTTCCGTTACACTGTAATTTATTAACAGCTAGCATTTGATTTATTATTATATATATATATATATATATATATATATATATATATACATTGATTATATGTACACTTCAGTGTTATAAAAGGTTTAGGTTATAGGAAAGTTGTCATGCCTGATATCATATTGAGGCCCTAATCATCAGTAGCTGTCCGGTACAGTCGGCGAAGTGATCGCACATTGCATACTTTAGTTATTGATATTAGGGAATAAACCTTTTGTGTGATGCTGGCTATTAAAGGAGCAGACCGCCTGGAGAGACGACCCCCTCCTTTGGATTCCTTAAAATGAATCAGCCTATGAACTGTTTACCCTGGAGCCACCCTGTGTCTGGACCTATAGAAGCAAGCTACGTCATCTCTATTGTTCACAATGAAACACTGACTGTATATATATTCATAGCTATGCATCCAGACCTCAGTCAACTCTGACACAGTATTCTAACAGATATACTGTCCACCGGGTCCCGTGGGTGCGCAGCAAGCGTATGCAATTGCATTGGTATGTATTTATCTTTTGGTATTGGCTGTGCTGTACTGTACTTTATCATAATATAATAATGTATTGAATTGTTGACTATTTACGTCTGCTAAAAATAAATACTTTGTGCTTTGGAAACACATACAATTGATTGGGCAATGCTTATTTTAAAACGATAGAATTACTTAAATACCTTGCCCATAACTCCATCCAATATGAGTATAGACATGCAAAGGATGGTGGAGGATTATTTTCAAGAGGTAATTGATATGGAAATGTCAGACAGTCCCTTTCCTTACTGGGAGGAAAAACAGGCCTTTTGGAAACCCATGTACAAACTTGCTTTGCAATACCTAAGCTGCCCACCCTCCAGTGTTTACTCTGAACGAGTGTTCAGCACAGCCGAGAACTTAGTCAGTGATCGCCGTAGAAGGTTACTTCCCAAAAATGTGGAGAAAATTATGTTTATAAAAATGAACTACATCTTCCACGAGGAAGGCCTTCACTATCAAAGACATCCAAGCACTGACTGTTCTCTAATTGCGGATTCAAGCTGCAATGAATTGATGGTCTGTGATGATGACGTACACACTGATAAGGGTGAGGATGAAACTCCAGATGATGATGATCACATATTTTTAAAACTTTCTATTTAAGTCTAGGGTGCAATCTACCCCCAAAGGGGAAAGGGAATTGGGACATTTCCATATCACGTACCATCTTGAAAGGTTGTTGTTTTTGCAATTTCTCATTATGGGTAGGGTATCATACACAGACTGACCCCAAACTGCCTTTGTCCATTTCAATTAATATTGTACAGTCTATAACGGGTGATTTTTTTTGTATTTTTTACAAGTGGATGGGAGCCTATAGAGACAGAAACCAAACTGGCTTTCTCCATTTCAATTAATATTGTACAGTCTATAACGGCTGAATTCTTTGGTATTTTATACAAGTGGAGGGGGGCCTAGAGAGACAGAAACCAAACTGGCTTTCTCCATTTCAATTAATATTGTACAGTCTATAACGGCTGAATTTTTTAGTATTTTCTACAAATGTAGGGGGGCCTATAGAGACAGAAACCAAACTGCCTTTGTCCATTTCTTTACATATTTAACTATAAGTGTAGGGTGTAATATACACCCATAAATGATGGCTGCATTGCCAATATGCATAGATGGAGAGGAAGACAATCTGGTTTGTGTGGAATTAATGAAGGCCTACCTACCAGGAATTAAACTGTTTTTTTAGAAAATTTATTAGCTTTACAATTACATTGCTTATCCAAGAAACAAGTGCAGCACTAAATTTGGTTATTTTAGACCCAAAAACATTGATTTTCCAACAAAATAGCAAAACAAAACTAAACGAAACCACAACCAAAACCAAAACACGCAATAGCGGTTTTGCAAAACCAAAACCAAAACACAACGGTAATCCAGATCCAAAACCAAAACACAGGGGTCAGTGAGCATCTCTATTACAAACCAGATGACATCTAAGATTGTTGTCCTTGTTGATGTCGAGAATTGATCACTTAGGCAATTGTGAAGTGGAAATTGTAGGTTTTTAGTCATAGTCACATAATGCCTCTAATAATTTAACAGGAAAACTCAAAAATCCATTGCAATTCATCATTGCTATAAATATTAGTCAGTTGGAAAAAACACTTTCTCTAAATGACCGGTGAATTGTGATGGTTTGTAAAAAGCACAAATTCTGAACTCCAGACTTCCTCTTGGGGGTTTCCTATTGGCTAGTTTAACTGTCATGGGATTTTGACCTCCCTAGCATTATAAAAGCCTGGGAAAGAAGAATTCCAATGCCCCTACCTTGCCGGTGAACAGGTCTGGGTATACTAGAAAAGGACAAGCCCTTCGAAAGAGAGAATAGCAGGAGAGGTGATGTAATGAAGGAAAAGCCAGATTTCAAAGATGGCAAGCAGATTGAAGGAGCTAGAGAGAATAAAATCATGGATTGAGGCAAGTTTGTTACATACAGACATAGCTGGACTGCAAGAAGAGGCAGTAAGGAACTGCGGTTGGCAGAGAAGTGGAGAAGATGCTGATCTGGGAATGGGGTGCATAGATAAGAGAGGCAGGAGAGTAGAAGAGAGGGAACTGAAATTGGAGGGACATGGGGGGGATATGTAGCAACAGAGGGTAGCATAAAGAAGAGCCGCAATGGGATGTTGCATTTGTAAAAACCTACACTTAGAACAAAGACACACAAACTAACACTGGATAAACAGCCTAACAACGTTAATTAGCCTATGATAAGTGTATTAAATAGTGTAACCAATGTCATGTGATCATTATTTGGAGTTAACCACCACTAATCTCACTCTACAAAGATAGCAATTTATTAAACAAAAAGTAAGTTTAGAGAAGTAAGCATGTCATGATCTAAATAAAAACAGCACATCTAATCCTAATACAGATAATTGATGCAGTGATTGTGAAGAAGATTATATATAATCTATTATATATATCTATATATTTGTGGCAAAGAGGGTTATATGCCACACCTTTCCTGCATAGGGTAAGGTAAAATCCCAGAGAGTTTGTAGGTACAGGCTGCAGCCAGGATTAAATAACCAGTTAGGGCTAGATTTACTAACAGGCGAGTTTGCCTGCGGTTTAGCCATCGCCGGATTTACTAAAGGTGAAACCGCCGTCCAAACGGGCAGAAATGACTTTTTCCAAAACCACTACTTTAAAAATCGCCATGACGATTAGAACAATGTTGAACATATAAACAGCCAGATTTACTATGGAGGGGTTTGTCAAACCACCGGAAAAGCGCCATTCAAACGACCAAATTAAATGAGCTGCTTGTGAGCGGCGAGATTGCTCAAACAGCATGCTGTTTGAGCTATTTTGCCAGTGTGAACATATTTTTTTTATTTTTTATTTTTTTTTTGCATTTTGCAAAGTTGTGTTTTTGGGTTTATTTAAAAAGGTGTAATGCGTAAAAATAACCCATATTTCTTTGCTTTTTCTGATCAAAGGGTAGTGAGTTCTGCTCATGTGCAACTTTTAATAATCAGTGTTAAGTGTCAGACAGGTGGCAATGCGTACGTACCAATAGTGATAACTTTTTTACATTCAGTATAATACTGTTTTACAGGCAGGACAGACACATTTTTTGGTGTTTAACTTAAACAACATTTATTGCAGTACAGAAGTTCAAGTATAGATGAATTTTGCATCCCCCACAATGTACACACTCAAATTCTGATGTGTGCAGGGTACACGTAACAGAAGTGTAACAGACTGTAAATAGTGCAACATTTTTCAGAACTCAGAAAATAAGAAGATTTACAAAATATAAACAAATTATTTTACAGGTTGTTGGTTACAACCACACACATTAGCCTATCTGCGCCTTTTCGCAGGTACATCAGAGGGTCGGGTGACACTCTCTCCTGTTCCTCGGTCCCCTCTTGTGCGAGCACCTCTCCTTGGCGGAGTACTTTGCACGGAGCGTCCTGGTATACTAGCCAAACTGGTTTCAGTAGAGGACACTGGCAAAGGTAACCGTACCGTTATGTCCTGGTGAATTTGGGCAGCCATCTGAGTCACGTTGGCATTGACCTCCTTTACTGTGGTGTGTAAAGCCTCCACCGCACCAGTCATTTGAATCATGCTGACATTCGATTGCTCAATAGCTGCAGCTATACGATTTAATGCCGAAGGAATGAGGTTAGTACTGCGGTAGAAATGCCTCAAATGTCCCACAATATGAGACATATGACTCGTTTGAGTGTCCATAAACTGAGACTGCAGGACCTGGAATTTAGCAATGGATAGGGCCATTTCTCGCCCTGTATCCAGCTGAGGAGGTGCAGCTTGTTGCTCAGATGACTGTTCCGCAGGGCCAGTTGCTTGTTCCTGGCGCGTAGACACGAGGACATCTACCATCTTTAAAGTGATGACTGTGTGTTCCTGTGCATCGTCAGGAGGTGATATGTGCACAGACTGGCGCTGGCTTTGCAGAGATGCTGAGGTTCCTGTGGTGAAATAACCAAGATAAGTATATAGGAACTAACATGTTTGTCAATTGCATTCTGGACACTGGTCAAAAAAACATAACCTTTAACAACTAAAGAATGGTTAACAATGTCTATCTTCCTCCTCTGCGACCTGCTTAAGGATGCTACTCATCTGTTTTTGGAACGAAATCTCATTTTGCCTATGTGTTAGAGTGATGGGATATAAATGTAAATCATTTTTAATGCAAACTTTGATGGTGCTGGTAGCAAAATGTCGCAAGACAGAGATTTGGGGTTAGCTTTTACTATTTTAGTTCTCCCTCTGTGTAGTACATGAAGCTGTTTTTGCAAACCGTATATAAAACAACCACTATAACATTTACACCAACATTTTGTTTACCAAAAATATCAACAACTTTTTTTCTCCCCCAAACAGGCTACACGCACCTGCTTGTTCTTCAGGTGCAGAATCCCTGACAGATGGTGGAGGAGTTGATCTTGGACTCGAAGTGGAGTCTCTTCCAGGCGATTCTGGATATGTTAGAAAAAACAGACACTGTATTAGCAGTGACAATCATTTAAACATGTATAGAGTATATTTTGATAATGTGCTTTTCAAATACATTTTAAAATGTAAAAAAATGCATGTGTACTTGCAAAACAGTTATAGTAAAAATTGCAAACAACTCACCAGCTGGTTGTGCAAAATAAGGTGCATCTGTGTCCTGGACATTAACCCCCTCTACAATTTCACGTGGCAGTATGTGGAACAGCTCCTCCTCATACGTGTTATATTCCACACAAAGTGGTGGGCCACCACCTGTTCCTCTTGCTGCCCTCCTTTCCTCAGCGATTATTTCTTTGAGATATCTGGAAGGTATAAATAACTTGGGGACTGGGGCAAGCCAGGACTGTTGGATACAAATTTATTTGGGACATTTATGACAGTCATTTTGGATTGAAAGCTGCTGACAAAAGAAAGAAGACTTCATCGGTGAGTATCAGGGGATTTATTATTTATATAAAAAATATATGGTGTAAATGAGGGTGCTTACTGTGTTTATTGTGGGTTTTTTATTTTTATTAAATGTTAGTGGTTTGTATGAGGGTGTGGTGGTTTTTTAAACATTTTTTTTGTGGAACTACAGGTCCAAGCCAGCCATGGATATCAGGGCATGTTGGCACTTGTGGTTCTCCAAGTGCCAACATGCCCTGGCTGCCATGGGTATGCTGGTGCTTGTAGTTATACAAGCAGCAGCATGGACACACTTTTTTGGGCAAACCTGGCTGGCTGGGACTTGTAGTTCCACAAAACAAAATGGCACCCGTTTATTTTTTCACTATTTTTTGCTGGTATTACCCTACTACCCACAGCCCACAGGGGTAGGAAGAGTACTAGTGCTATCAGCACTGAGCTGGGTGTCTCTAGGGGGGTGGGCACTCATTTTTTTTGGCGGACCCCACTCCCTAGGGAATCCAGCCCAGCGCTGAACAGCCTGGGCTTGGTTAGTCATTATGGCAAGGGGACCCCTGCTGCGTGTCCCCCCTGCTATAGTGCCTACAACCCCGGCTGGTTTGCCTAGTGCTGGTTAAGTGAAAATCGGAGGGACCCCACACAAAATTTTTCCCTGATTTTCACGGAACCAGCAGTAGTCAGGCAGCACTAGGATTAAGCAGGAATAGCAGGGGGACCACACGTTTTGTTTTGTTTTTAATTTCATCTATTCTTTACAATTTTTACACTGACAGGCAGTGTAACAGTGATGTGTTTATACAACACGCTGCTGTCAAGCAGCATGTTGTATCTGCCGTGTTTGAAAGCAAACTCTCCTGAGTTTGCTTACTCGCAGCTTCATACATTTGAGAGTTGTATAGCTACAGTGGCAAACAGTCGGGAGTTTGATCTCTGGCGATTTTGGAAATAGCGATTTTGACAGAAGCACAACTCTGACGATTTTGCATGAAATCTCTGCTTCATACATCTGCGAGTTTCAACTCTCCAGAGAAAATCGCTGATTTTGAAAAATCGGATCTTGATACATTTACCCCCTGAAGGGCTGATGCAGTACAAGGTATTGCCGATTGGCCTGCATGGAATGCCAGCCACATTCCAGCGGGCAATGGACAAACTTTTGAAGCCTCACAGGGAATACGCCACTGCTTACCTTGATGACATAGTCATCCACAGTTAGCACTGAGAGTACCATCTATCCACGGTGGAAGCTGTCATTAAGTCATTAAGGTGTTGCAGCCTTAAGGCGAATCCTCTGAGGTGTGCATTAGCCATGCAAATGTCTAAGTATCTGGGTTATGTGGTCGGTCGGGTAAAGAAAACCCCAGGTGGATAAGGTAGAGGCTGTGAGGAATTGGTCTAAACCAGAGAGAAAATCTCAGCTACGGACTTTCCTGGGATTGGTCGTGTACTAAACTACCCGAGCCACCCCATTGACCGACTATTTTAAAAATTAATAGCCCAGACAAATTAGGTTGGTCTCAGTCTTCAGAAGCTGCCTGGAAAGACTTGAAAGAAGCCTTGTGCACCCCACCAGTTATACAAGCACCTAACTTCAGGGAGCATGTCTTTCTCCAGACAGATTCTTCCAGGACCGGTCTGGGGACAGTATTGTCCTAGAGGGTGAAGGATGAGGAGAGACCAGTTCTTTTCCTCAGCCGAAAACTCCTCCAGAGAGAAAAGAGGTATGCCACGGTCGCACAGGAATGTTTGGCCATTAAGTGGGCAGTGGAGGCACTCCAGTACTATCTACTGGGTAGACCGTTCACCCTGGTCACCGACCACGCTCCACTGCAGTGGATGCATTCCAACAAGGAGGTGAATGCCAGGGTCACGCGTTGGTTCCAGTCATTACAACCCTTTAAGGTAGAACATAGGCCAGGGGCTATATATAAAAATGCTGATGACCTGTCACGGAGAGGTGCGCTCTCCAGGGCAGCCGATTCGCCTGATCTGGCAAAGCCAGAGAAGGGGGAGGTGGCAAAAAATAAGTTTTTGCCAAGAACAGTATCTGCTTTGCCAAGTATGGCAAAGCTATGGAAGGGTATGTGGAAAAGAGGGTTATTTGCCACACCTTTCCTGCATAGGGAAAGGTAAAATCCCAGAGAGTTTGCAGGTATAGGCTGCAGACAAGATTAAATTACCACTTAGTCTTTCCCACAGAACACAGACACACAGGTGCATGATATGGATGTGCTTGCTGTGGTGTGTGTGTGTAAAAGGATTGTGGGATCTGGTGGGCAGGTCTCCCGATGCTGCAAGCAGCTGGACAATAGTGAGTATATATAATATATATATATATATATATATATATATATATATATATATATATACTAGCTGAAGTACCCGTCGTTGCCCATGTTTAAATCTTAAGTTATTAAGTTCACAATAAGTTGGATGTAACTGTTAACATTTTATAAATAATTAGCAGCATAGAAGCTCTTCCAACACCCCCATTAGGTGGCTGCCCAGTGTTGTTTTTGTTTTTATATTAAATGTTATCCAAATCCATCCAGTGGAAAGCCCAGAACAGGCTCCCCGGGTCAAAGTTCTGGCCAGCGTACACCAACGGGAGGACTGACTTCAACACCCTAGTGGATCTTCTGCGATCCAATGTTACCAGTCTGTAAAGTTATTATTCCAATCCATCTAGTGGAATGTTGAGAATAGGCTCCCGGGGTCAAAGTTCTGCCCAGCATACACTAAGCAGGTCTGTCCGGGACCCTAACACCCCTTAAACCTGGCCAGGATCCAACTGGACTAACTTTCATTGGTTTCATCCTAATCCGTGAAGGGTGTCTGAATGCAGAACTGGACAGACAAACAAAACAAATCCATTCAGTGGAAGTATCAGAACAGGCTCCTCAAGTTAAAGCTCTGCCCAGCATACACCAGCTGGAGGTTCGATCGGTATCTGATGAAGAGTATATAAATAATATATTATTTTATATCTCACTTTATAGCATATAGCAGAATTCAGCCACAATTGAATTAGAAGTTGACTAGGCACAAAACTCTCCCTCCCCCGCCTGTTACTGTGGAACTTGAATACTAGAGAAACAAGTTTTGAGCAGTTGGTCAGTTATTAGCATGTGAAAGGCTGTAGTCTGTTTCCTGTTGAAAGCTAAACTCCACCCACAAGAAAGGTGTTTGATACATGTTTCACAAAAATCAGATTAACTCTGGGACATATAGTGAAAGGGATGGTAGAAATCAGCGAGAAGAAGGCCAAGGCTTAAGAAAACAGGGAAAACAGGGCTAGCAAAGCAGGCCAAGAAGTACAGAGGGTGAAGGAACAGTAGAAGGAGCACACAAGGAAAGAGGGCCCTGCTCATGAGAGCTTACATCCTAAAGGGAACGGGGAGACACAAAAAGGGTGGTACTAATTGGGGGAGAGAGCCAGGACAAGGAAGTTAGGAGGAGGACTGATAGAATTGAATAAAGAAATGAATCTTAAGGGCAGTCTTAAGCCTTTGAGAGTAGATGCTAACCTGATGGAACGTGGAAGATCGTTCCACAGCAGGGGAGCAGCCCGGGCAAAGTCCTGAAGACGAGAGTGAGAGGAGGTGATCAGTAAAGTAGTGAGGCGGCGGTCACGGGCAGAGCGGAGGGGCGGGTAGGAGTGTAGGTAGAAATGAGATTGGAGATGTAGGGAGGGGAAGATTGACTAAGAGCTTTAAAGGTGAGGGTGAGGATTTTAAATTTAATTGTGTAGGGTATGGGGAGCCAATGTAGTGACTGTTGGAGGGAGACAGCAGATACAGAGCGGTGGGAGAGAAAAATGAGGCGGGCAGCAGCATTGAGGCTAGACTTAAGAGAGTCAAGGCGAGAATCAGGTAGGCCAGAGAGAACGAGGTTACAGTAGTCAAGGCGAGAGATAACAAGTGAGTGAACAAGGGTTTTCGTGGCTTCCGTGGTGAGAAAGGGACGTATCATTTGTCGTTGGTTGTAGGAAAGTTTGTATACAGATGTTAAATGTGAATGGAAGTGTCGGTGTTTAGTACAAGAGTTATTTACAGCTTGTGTTGGTTTTAAAAGTGAAGACTTTGGTGTGGTATGGAGAGTGTTACATAACTGCATGCCTTGTAATAATGTTGCAATGCTGTGTAGATATAGCATAGGTAATGGTATGGTGTTAGTCTGATTACAAGCACATATGCCTAAAATGGCTGACAATGTGTTGACTCCTGTAATGCTGTACAATTCTTTGAATTCCTGTTATATTTGGGATGGATTGTTGGTTTAAATGGTAGCATTTGTGATATACATAGTTCTGTGTGGTTCTGTGTGGTTTTAATGTTGTAATGGAAATTGCAAATGTTTTGTAATAGAAGTGTATGGAAGTAGTTTGTTTTTATAGTAGATTTATGGAAATGGTTGTGCATAGTTTGTTTGTTTGATAGAATGGTGGTGTTGGAAAAGCATTTCGTGGAAAGTGAAGAAACCGCGTAGATGGTATTGGAAAGTCTGCTATGCTGCTGAGGATTTAGATGCATAGCAAGTGATTGGATTGCTGAGGAAGTGGTTAGATTGTTAAATATAATGTTTTGTTAGACTGTTGGTTTAAAGGGTAGTTTGTAACTCTGAATCTCTAAAATAATGTGGTTTATTGCTGGAAATGTTGATGTACTTAATATGGCAGTAAGTTTAAATACCATGTGTTTCGAGCATGCTGAGTTGAGACAATAGAGGAAATGTATCTAGTATCTGGCAAGCCTGTAAAAGGGTGGCCATCTAGAAACTCTCATGTGAAGGGAATGTGGATAGTGAATAATGGCTGTTGGACTTTGACTGAGATAAGTGAAATGAAATGATAGAGAGATAAATGTGGTAGAGTATGTGAGAATATTTGGAAGGCTAACATGTGAGCTTGATTGTCTGTGTGTTCCCCCTCCCCCACACGTCTTCCCCATCCTCCTCTGCACACAAACAATGTATTCACACATCTAGAACAATAGGTAGGCTTCACACACACACACACATACACACACACACACACACACACACACATTCACACATCTTTAGAGAATAGTTAGTCAAAACACACACACAATGATTAAATCCCCATAATTCTCCCAGGAAATCCGTTTACAGTATCTTAACCCCCCAAAAAAAATTCTAGGATCCATTAGAATGCCCAGAACAGGCTCCCCAGGTCAAAGTTCTGGCCAGCGTACACCAACCTCAATCCCTTGGTATGTCTTCTAGGGTCCAATGTTACCAGTCTGTGTCAACCAAAACCATCCAGTGGAAGACTCAGAACAGGATCCATGGGTCAAAGTTCTGCCCAGCGTATACCAACGATAGGTCCAACCGGGGCCCTAACCCCCTTAACATCTGCCCAGGATCCAACTGAACCACCTCACATTGGTTTCATCCCAATCAGTACATGGGTGTCTGAATGTATAGCTGGACAGACAAACAAACCAAATCCATCTAGTGGAAGTTTCAGAAAAGGCTCCTCGTGTAAAAGCTCTGCCCAGCATACACTAACTGCAGGTCCGATCGGTACCTTAACCCAAAAAAATGTTTTCTGGGATCCAATGTTACCAGTCTGTGAAGTACTTGTCCAAATGTATCCAGTAGAAGGTCCATAACAGGCTCCCGTGGTCAAAGTTCTGGCCAACGTACACCAACCTAAATCCCATGGTATGTCTTCTGGGATCCAATGTTACTAGTCTGTGAAGTTTTCAACCAAAATTTTCCAGTGGAAGGCTCAGAACAGGCTTCCTGGGTCAAAGATATTTGCCTATGAGCAACCAAACAAACAAACAAACTTCCTTTTTTTTTTATATATATATATATATATATATATATATATATATATATATATATCGATGACACAAACGATTAGTGTAAATGGCGCTAGTTACAAAATCAAGTTTAATATATAAAAATAGTCCCAAATTGTGTTGTCCAAAATGCAACACTATATATGTATAGAATTTTTCAGAATATCGTACACAGTCTTCTTTTCAAACGGCAACCCAATTGCGTGATACCAGATGGTCAATCCGGAGGAAGATTCTACAAAAATAACAAAGCAAGGCACCTTATGGTGTAGTATTATAAATATGCAGAAATATATCTTAGAGAAGTGGTATGCATACAGAACTGTGAATGTGCACTGTGGGAAGAGAGAAGTAGTCCAACCCCCCCTCCTTGTCTGCCTCCCGGTCTGGGGGTGTGGGTGAAATGGAGACCACCATGTGAGAGGGCTGCAGGTGAGGCAGTGTCTGATTGCGTGAGCCATGTTTCTGTTATTGCTAGAAGGTTGAGGTTGTTTGAGAGGAAGAGATCATGAATGGAGGTAAGTTTGTTACAAACAGAACGTGCATTCCAAAGGGCACATTTAAAGGACTTTGGAAGAGAGGGGAGACAGGAGATGCGTTTAAGGTTCGCTGGATTTCTGTAGTGTTCAGATATATGCATGTGGGAGAATTGAGGGGGAACTGGATTAGGTGATATGTCACCAGCTAATAGAAGCTGGGATGAAGAAAGGTAGGTAAGATGATTGTAAGATGTGTGTTTTTTTAGTTTCTGGTGGCATGGTGCGGCTGTTAAAGTTATTGAATTTAAATAGGAAAACAGTTCATGAGTGTTCACTAGAGGTGAGTGAAGTAATGAAGGTGCAATGTGGACAGAGGTTTGTGTTGCAGGATGGGTGAGGGATGATATAGTCCTAAGGATAATGCCATGAAAAGAGAGAAAGAAAAATATTTTGGCAAGCATTGGGATTTATGAGTCAAATAGCAAAAATGAGGGAATTAAGAAATTACCTCATTGCAATGTCCAGTGTAATCAGATAAGTAGTGCAGAGCTATGCTGCAGCAAATGTAGTTTATCCATGGATGTCTGGATAGTATAGAGTAATGATGTGGGAGATGTGTGGGGGAATGGGTTGAAGTGTTGAATGGAGAGTAATAAAGAGCAGGTGATTGAATAGCTGAGTTTTTGCAGAGCTTGTCAGTGCTCATAACATGTTGTCAGTCCAACTGGTTCTCAGAATATATCTCTGGATCTCACCACATAAATGGAAACCAGTAATAGTGTAATATTTTTGTTGGACTCACTTGTACACCCAGTGATGGATAGGTATATATCAACAGACCAAAAATAAGGTCTACTGGCCAACTTATTATAGAACACCACACCAGTGGAATATTTCACACAAAAAATGTGTTTCTGAAACACCTATTTGTATTCCGCGTTCCAGAAAAAATATAAGTATAACTTATCTGTCACCGGTCGCCTGAGTCATCCTCTTGCATATAAAGGTATTTTCCTTATTTTATGGTATAAAAGAATAAGCGGCTTATCTGTATAGCCCGACGTGGGACTGCAGCAGTGGGGATAAATCTGGCTCTTACCGCCGATCACACATAGTATCCCCAAGCACTGTATACCAGCAGTCTTGATGTTCGCAATTGACAGAGTACCTCAACGCGTTTCGTCTAATCACAAAATAGACTTCCTCAGGAGTGTTTTATAACAAGAATGCTTTGGCGCTTGCTTATATAGTGTGCTCCACCATTTTTTCATGCATACCGGACATTACCAGTGCACATGTGCAAGGAACGGTGTTTTCTAAACCTTATTGTCAAGAGACATATAGACATTCATATTTCCTTAAGTGCGCATGAGTAAGGTTATCAACAAGCGGAACTTTATTGTTCCTATGCATAATGCGGTCATGAAATGTGGAGAACCGCATTCCCAATTACTCATCCTCAAAAGTAGAGATAATTAGTTTTCAACATATAGAATAAAAACATACATAATCATTAATATATATAGCATCACTTGTATGAACTAAAAATACAAATATATAAATATATAAATAGAAAGTCATATAAAAGACATATAAAAGACATATAAAAGACCAAGATATAAGCAGGGTAAGTGAAAATAAAATTTAAATATATATATATATATATATATATATATATATATATATATATATTAGGGATGTGCACCGGCGGCTTTTGGTGTCTCGTGTTTTGTGTTTTGGATTCGGATTTTCTCGATGTTTTGGGTTCGGATTTGTTTCGCAAAACACCTGCCGAAAGGTTTTGGTTCGGATTTAAGGTTTTGGATTCGGATTTTTTTTGAAAAAAGCATAAACAGTTCAAAAATCAAGTTTTTGGGCTTATTTTCACTCCTACGCTATTATTAACCTCAATAACATTCAATAACAATCATTTCCACTAATTTACAGTGTATTCTGAACACCTCACAATATTGTTATTAGTCCAAAATGTTGCAACGAGGTATCTTTCTGGACTGCGTAGTGGAGTGGTCCCCACAATATAATAAGAAAACCATCAACTGGTCTGAATCGCACCAAAAAATGTACCTGGACTGCGTAGAGGAGTGGTCACCACAATATAATTTAAAAACCCTGAACTTGTATGATTCGCAACAATAAATGTATCTGGACTGCGTAGAGGAGTGGTCACCACAATATAATAAGAAAACCATCAACTGGTATGAATCGCACCAAAAAATGTACCTGGACTGCGTAGAGGAGTGGTCACCACAATATAATTTAAAAACCCTGAACTTGTGTGATTCGAACCAATAAATGTATCTGGACTGCATAGAGGAGTGGTCACCACAATATAATAAGAAAACCATCAACTGGTATGAATCGCACCGAAAAAATGTACCTGGACTGCGTAGAGGTGTGGTCACCACAATATAATTTAAAAACCCTGAACTTGTATGATTCGCACCAATAAATGTATCTGGACTGCGTAGAGGAGTGGTCACCACAATATAATAGGAAAACCATCAACGGGTCTGAATCGCACCAAAAAATGTACCTGGACTGCGTAGAGGAGTGGTCACCACAATATAATTTAAAAACCCTGAACTTGTATGATTCGCACCAATAAATGTATCTGGACTGCGTAGAGGAGTGGTCACCACAATATAATAAGAAAACTATCAACTGGTATGAATCGCATCAAAAAATGTACCTGGACTGCGTAGAGGAGTGGTCACCACAATATAATTTAAAAACCCTGAACTTGCATGATTCGCACCAATAAATGTATCTGGACTGCGTAGAGGAGTGGTCACCACAATATAATTTAAAAACCCTGAACTTGTATGATTCGCACCAATAAATCTATCTGGACTGCGTAGAGGAGTGGTCACCACAATATAATAAGAAAACCATCAACTGGTCTGAATCGCACCAAAAAATGTACCTGGACTGCGTAGAGGAGTGGTCCCCACAATATAATTTAAAAACCCTGAACTTGCATGATTCGCACCAATAAATGTATCTGGACTGCGTAGAGGAGTGGTCACCAAAATATAATTTAAAAACCCTGAACTTGTGTGATTCGCACCAATAAATGTATCTGGACTGCGTAGAGGAGTGGTCACCACAATATAATAAGAAAACCATCAACTGGTCTGAATCGCACCAAAAAATGTACCTGGACTGCGTAGAGGAGTGGTCCCCACAATATAATTTAAAAACCCTGAACTTGTATGATTCGCACCAATTAATGTATCTGGACTGCATAGAGGAGTGGTCACCACAATATAATAAGAAAACCATCAACTGGTATGAATCGCACCAAAAAATGTACCTGGACTGCGTAGAGGTGTGGTCACCACAATATAATTTAAAAACCCTGAACTTGTATGATTCGCACCAATAAATGTATCTGGACTGCGTAGAGGAGTGGTCACCACAATATAATAGGAAAACCATCAACGGGTCTGAATCGCACCAAAAAATGTACCTGGACTGCGTAGAGGAGTGGTCACCACAATATAATTTAAAAACCCTGAACTTGTATGATTCGCACCAATAAATGTATCTGGACTGCGTAGAGGAGTGGTCACCACAATATAATAAGAAAACTATCAACTGGTATGAATCGCATCAAAAAATGTACCTGGACTGCGTAGAGGAGTGGTCACCACAATATAATTTAAAAACCCTGAACTTGCATGATTCGCACCAATAAATGTATCTGGACTGCGTAGAGGAGTGGTCACCACAATATAATTTAAAAACCCTGAACTTGTATGATTCGCACCAATAAATCTATCTGGACTGCGTAGAGGAGTGGTCACCACAATATAATTAATAAAAAACCCTCCACGGGTCTGAATTCCCCCAAAAAAAAATCTGGACCGGGGCCACAATATAATTAATACACCCTTAACTGGTCAGAATTCCACCAAACAAGTATCTGGACTGCGTAGTGGGGTGGCCCCGGTACACAATTTGATACCGGGGCCCCAATATAATACACTCTCAACTGGTCAGAATTGCAGGGAACAGATGGCGGACACCGGATGGACGTCTAAAACTAACATAGCAGTTAAGGGCGCAGTTCCTCTTTTTTGTGACTGCAGAAACAATTAACGTAGTAATAGAAATGACAGTTTTTGTTTTTGTTTTAAATATAGAAAGAAAGAAGGTAGTACTATAAATGGCAGTTATTTAGTTTCTTTTAAATAGAGAAAGAAAGAAGGTAGTACTAGAAATGGCAGTTTTGTTTTTGTTTTAAATATAGAAAGAAAGAAGGTAGTACTAGAAATGGCAGTTATTTAGTTTCTTTTAAATAGAGAAAGAAAGAAGGTAGTACTAGAAATGGCAGTTTTGTTTTTGTTTCAAATATAGAAAGAAAGAAGGTAGTACTAGAAATGGCAGTTTTTGGTTTTTTTTAGATATAGAAAGAAAGAATGTAGTACTAGAAATGGCAGCTATTTTTTTTTTTTTTAAATAGAGAAAGAAAGAAGGTAGCAATAGAAATGGCAGTTCCTCTTTTTTTGGAACTGCACAAACAGTGATGAAAATGAAGGTGGAGCTGGTGGCATGACAATCTCCTGACCAGCAGGTCTTTGCACCGTCGGAAACAGAGACACAACATACGCTTTAAACCAAAGATCGAGAACGGTGGGCAGAATGTATTCCTCTGACTTTAAAAGACTGACCACCCTCGGATCCTGGCAAAACGTACGAAGGGCTTCATCCACAAGAGCTACATGCTTGGTGGAATCGCAATGATTTACCAGCTCCTCCCTCACTTTCTCCAGCTGCTTCTGCTTAAGCCTGATCAGGGGAATCACCTGACTCAAGCTGGCAGTGTCAGAACTGACTTCTCGTGTGGCAAGTTTAAATGGCTGCAGAACCTTGCACAACACGGAAATCATTCTCCAGTGCGCTTGACTCAGGCGCATCCCCACTCCTTTTCCTATGTCGTAGGTGGCTGTGTAGGCTTGAATGGCCTTTTGCTGCTCCTCCATCCTCTGCAGCATATAGAGGGTGGAGTTCTAGCACGTCACTACCTCTAGTTAATTTAGATTGCAAGGCTTGTAAATACTTTGAAGATAAAAAAAGCAGGCTGCACAGACTGTGGAGCTAGAAAGTGAAATTAAATGGACCACGTTACTTTGGTGGCTATCTATGCCCCCCCCCCCCGCCCTACACTTGTAGTTGAATATAAAAAAAGCAGCCTGCATAGACTGTAAAACTAGAAATTCAAATATACAAAGAAATGGACAAAGGCTGTTTGGTATCTGTCTGCATCAGATCCCCTCTCCAATAGGAGTAAAATAGAAAACTATTCACCCGTTATATAATCTAGAATATAAATAGAAATTGAGAAAGGCAATTTGGTATCTGTCTGCATCATAATCATCAACATCCTCCTCAGCGCCAGCTACATCAATATCCTCCTCCCGGTGTACAACATTCACACCTTCATTAGCCAAATCTGTAACTGGACTGTGGGTGATCCTTCCAGCATATGCAGAGGGCGTGCTGCAAATGCTGGATGGAGTCACCTCTTCCCGTACAGTGATGGGAAGGTCAGGCTTCACAACCACCAACACCCTTGGACTCGCCTTGGGGATTTGTGATGTCATCTGTTTAGAAGGCAGAGTTCTTTGCTGTTTTGTTGTTGTTGCTGACAGCATAACTCTCTTAAATTTTTTGTAGGGGGGGAGGAGGAGGGCTTAGATCCTTGGGTGAAGCTGGACTACTAGTCATAAACACGGGCCAGGGCCTAAGCCGTTCCTTGCCACTACGTGTCGTAAATGGCATATTGCCAACCTTACGTTTCTCCTCAGATGATTTTAAGTTTCTCTTTTTGCTATTTTTTGAGAACTTGGGCTTTTTGGATTTTACATGCCCTGTACTAGGAGATTGGGCATCTGGCTTGCCAGACGACGTTGATGGCATTTCATCGTCTATGTCATGACTAGTGGCAGCATCTTCAGCATTAGGAGGAAGTGGGTCTTGATCTTTCCCTACTTTATACTCCAAATTTTGGTTTTCCATTATATGTAGCACAAGAGAGCGTACCCCTAAGCCACACACACTCGGCAAAGCCTTTAAAAATTATATGCGGCACAAGAGAGTACCACTGGACTTATACTGCTGAATCAGTGAACTTTGTAATATATCAGTACCACTGGACTTATACTGCTGAATAAGTGAACTTGGTAATATATCAGTACCACTGGACTTATACTGCTGATTCAGTGAACTTTGTAATATATCAGTACCACTGGACTTATACTGCTGAATCAGTGAACTTTGTAATAGCAGTACCACTGGACTTATACTGCTGAATCAGTGAACTTTATAATATATCAGTACCACTGGACTTATACTGCTGAATCAGTGAACTTTGTAATATATCAGTACCACTGGACTTATACTGCTGAATCAGTGAACTTTTTAATAGCAGTACCACTGGACTTATACTGCTGAATCAGTGAACTTGGTAATATTGCAGTACCAATGGGCTTATACTGCAGGATTGGTTTTGCAAATTTTGTTGTAATTACATTTTTTTTTTATTATTTTTTTGTATTTTTTTTTTATAACTTTTTTTTTATTTTTTAAACACTTGGGAATAATGGGGAAATAACTATGCCCTTAGAAGCACAGAGCACAGGACAAAGCACCACTGGACTGAACAGGACACAGCACAGGACCCAGCAACATCACTGAACTCAAAATTGACAGAGCACAGCACACAGCACCACTGGACTGATACTGCTGAATGTGTGAACTTTGTAATATTGCAGTACCTCTCGACTTTTACTGCTGAATGTGTGGTAATATTGCAGTACCAATGGGCTTATACTGCAGAATTGGTTTTGCAAATTGTGTTGTAATTTAAAAAAAAATTAATTAGTTTTTTGTATTTTTTTTTTTATAACTTTTTTTAAATTTTTTAAACGCTTGGGAATATTGGGGAAATAAGAACTATGCCCTTAGAAGCACAGAGCACAGGACACAGGACCACTGGACTGAACAGGACACAGCACAGGACCCAGCAGCACCACTGAACTCAAAATTGACAGAGCACAGCACACAGCACCACTGGACTGATACTGCATAACACAGCACAGCACAGCACAGCACAATTCAGCACAGAACTAAACAGCACAGCACAGAACTAAACAGCACAGCACGAGATCTACCAGGACAGAGGACCACCTAACACACCCTCCCTCTACCCTGATCAATGCCCGAGTGAAGATGGCGGCGACTAGCGGGAAATTTATAGGTTCCGAGTATCGCGAGATCCGACAGCGGGATTATGACTCCGAGCCTCGGTTTCAAGTTTTCATTTGGCGCCAATACCCGGATTTGTCTCGAATCCGACTCGGATCGGCAACGTTCGGGTGGGCTCGGATTCAGGAAATCCGAGTGCGCTCATCTCTAATATATATATATATATATATATATATATATACATATATGTGTATATATTCTTCAACACTAATCTAAAAAGGGGGCAATTTCATAGGATTCATTTAGGCGAAAAGGTGCCAGAGTGCCTAATTTGTAAATCCAATGCATTTCACATTGGGACAGCCTTCTTTGAAGGTCCCCACCCCTAACATTTAATTCCACATGTTCAATTGCCTTAAAATTCAAAAATTGTCGATCTCCATTATGTTTTTAAATGAAGTGTCTTGAAATTTTATTTTTAATATTTCTAATATGTTCCTGTATATGCAGCTTCAAAGGTCGTTTCCTTTTTCCAATATACTTGAGCCCACATGTGCATTCAAGGAGATAGATCACAGACATGGTCAAACAATTCTTCTAGTGTTTAATGTCAAATTTTAAGCTGTTATCATGATTAAAAAGGCCTTCTTTATGGGGTTCATATACTTGCATATGTTGCAGTGGTTACAATTGTTTGCTCCTCTACGGTCAAAAATTTGGTCAGTAATGATGTGGTATTTGAAATTATATTCTTTGGTTTGTAGAAATGTTTGGGGCTGTGATGTTGTAACCTTGTAAATACACTGAATAAGTGACATTAGATGCAAACTAGCAAAAAGGTTATTGTGAGAGAGAATATCTGTGTTGTAAGAAGAATGAAAGGGTGTAAATGTATGAAGCTCCAACTGTAAGTCGCCGGAAATTGGCGACTCTGCAGGGGATATTTCAAGCGGTGATGGTTTATAAAGGCAAGTTTGCCTTTACAAGCCATTGCCGCTAAAAATTTCCCCTGCAAAGTCGCCGATTTCCGGGGACTTGCAGAAATCGGGATTCATCATGCTTGCCAACTTTTAAGATTTCTCCCTCGGGAGATCGGGGGGAGAAGTCATGTGACAAGGGGTAGGAGGGAGCGGGGCAGGGTGGGGCCAAATGATGCAATTACGCCCCGCCCCCTCCATTCAATGCCGTGAAATTTGGCGAATTCGGGAGCTTTGCCTACTCTTCCAGGAGTCCGGGAGAAGTTCCTGAAATTCGGGAGCCTCCCGGGAATTCCAGGAGAGTAGGCAGGTATGGGCTTCATACATTTACCCCAAGAAGTTCTTTGTTAAAAATGGCTGACAGAGTCCCAGGCCATGTAGTATAGCTTTTAATAAGTGTTTGTTTATAGGTGATTGAATACTAATATATATTGTTATATAGGAAGCTATAAGTTAAATGAGATAAGTTAGTTTAAGTGTTTGGAAATACTTACTTGGGGAAGATTGCATGCATTGTATACATTGAAATAATATTGTATTTGACTGTGCCTATAATTGCGTAAGCTGCCATGCTGACTCTCTCCCTCCCCCCTACGTGTGTAAAAAGGACAATATGTAATGGCTGCTAGCTTATCAGATGTGTGATAAGAGAGAAAAGACTTTTTGGTTGCATATAGTTTGAAGTGAAATTACTGAATGTTACTGGGATGTTTGTAGACATAACCTCCCATGTGAGACCAAAAGAAAATTAATCAACAATGTATAATGATTGCTACATAGAGAGATATCTGTGATGGACTTGTGTTATTGTGTTGCATTGGATTATTGGAGACGTATTGCTAATAAAATCTGGACCTACAAAGGTTGCATTGTTAGGAAAATGGCCACCATTGAGTCACATGCTGCTAACACATGTGCCTGTAACAAAGCATGGTATGAGATCTGCCATTTTGGGTAGTGATTGAGAAATCTTAGTAAGCAGAGATGTTGTATTGATGAGATTTGTCTGCTAGATAAGACTTGTTGCAAGTACTATTGTATATATATTGGAATAGTGACGTAATATTCAGTATATAAACGCCACTAAGCATTTATATATTTTATATATATATATATATATATATATATATAGTGCAATTAGGATTATACAATGCAGCAACATGGGGATTGTGATAAATTCTGAGATACATACACACACAAAATTTGCAAGAAATTAATAAGATAGAGTATTGTACCTACACACAGAATGTCATCTATTATATGTAACATAGTAACATAGTTGATGAGGTTGAAAAAAGACACCAGTCCATCAAGTTCAACCTATTTTGGATCTCCTGCGATCCTGCACTTATATTTGAAATTAATCCAGAGTAAGCAACCGCCAATCTGTTTCAATTTTGAAAATCCCCCCAGACTCAATATTGCAATCCAATTTTTACCCTATATCCACTACTATCCTTTATTTTAAATTAACGGTCGTATCCCTGGATACACCTTTCCGCTAAAAATTTGTCTAACCCTTTCTTAAACATATCTATTGAATCTGCCATCACAACCTTCCGTGGCAATGAATTCCATATCTTGATTGCCCTTACTGTAAAGAACCCCTTCCTTTGCTGGTTGTGAAATTTCCTCTCCTCTAACCCTAGGGGATGACCACGTGTCCTGTGTATGGTCCTTGGGGTAAAAAGTTCCCATGAAAGCTCTCCGTATTGACCCCTAATGTATTTGTACATAGTAATCATATCTCCCCTTAGACACCTCTTTTCTAAAGTAAACATGCCTAAACTGGCTACCCTTTCCTCATAACTTAATGACTCCATACCCTTTATCACAACTGTACTGCATATTCAAGCTGAGGTCTTACCAACGAGTGCCAAAATTACACTGTCTTCCCTTGCATCTATGCCCCTTTTTATGCATGCCAATACTTTGTTTGCCCTTGCAGCTGCTGCTTGACATTGAGCACTATTGCTAAGTCTACTGTCTACGAGCACTCCCAAATCCTTTTCCATTATAGATTCTCCTAAATTAATTCCATTTAATTTATAGATTGCGTTCTTGTTTTCGATCCCTGAATGCATAACCTTACATTTATCTGTGTTAAACCTCATATTCCATTTGGCCGCCCAATCCTCCAGTTTATTTAAGTCCCTCTATAGAGAAGCTACATCTTGCTCTGATTTTATTACCTTACAGAGTTTAGTGTCATCTGCAAAAATAGAAACTTTACTCTCTAAACCATCACCAAGGTCATTAATAAATATATTAAAAAGGAGTGGTCCCAGCACGGAACCTTGAGGTACTCCACTTAAGACTTTTGACCAATTAGAAAATGTTCCATTTATCACAACTCTCTGTTCCCTATTCTCTAACCAGTTTTCGATCCAAGTACAAATTTTGATTCCTAGACCCAGTTCCCTTATTTTGTAAACCAACCTCTTGTGTGGCAGTGTATCAAAGGCCTTTGCAAAATCTAAGTAGACCACATCTACTGTCCTGCCCTGGACTAAGTTCCCACTAACTTCCTCGTAGAAACTAATTAGATTAGTTTGACATGACCTATCCCTCACAAATCCATGTTGATTCCCACTAATAATTTTATTGCGTACCAAGTAATCCTGAATACTGTCCCTTAAAATACCTTCCAGTAGTTTCCCCACTATTGATTTCAGGCTTACAGGTCTATAATTCTCTGGTTGCGATCTCGTCCCCTTTTTAAACAACGGCACCACATCTGCTATTCGCCAATCCCTTGGTACTGAGCCTGATGAGATTGAATCTCTGAAAATTAAGAATAGCGGTCTAGCTATTTCCGAGTTTAACTCCATAAGGACCCTTGGGTGTATGCCATCTGGACCTGGAGCTTTATTTATCTTAATATTCTTCAGTCGCTTTTGGACTTCTTCCTCTGACAACCAAGTATTAATTAATGGCATGGTTTCATTTCCATTTTTATGTATTACTCCTGCCATTTGTTCCTCTCTGGTAAATACTGAAGAAAAGAACGTGTTTAATACCTCTGCTTTTTCCTTAGTATCATTTATCAATTCACCCATCTCACTTCTTAGGGGTCCTATAATATCTTTTTTAATCCTTTTGCCATTTATATACTTAAAAAACTTTTTGGGGTTTGTCTTACTTTCTTTTGCAACGTGCCTTTCATTTTCTAATTTAGCCAATCTAATTTCCTTTTTGCATGTTTTATTACATTCCTTGTACCTATGGAAGGACTCCTCTGACCCTTCAGACTTAAACAAGTTAAATGCACGCTTCTTCCTTTGCACTTCTTCCCTTACCTTTTTATTTAGCCACATTGGTTTAGACTTAATTCTTTTACATTTATTTCCCATAGGAAGGAACTTATACGTGTATGTTTCCAACAACATTTTAAAGACAGCCCACATTTCTTCCGTATTTTTTCCTTCAAAGGCTTTGTCCCAGTCTATGCTCTTTATAGACTCCTTTAGCATATTAAAATTTGCCTTTTTAAAGTTTAAAGTCCTAGTTGATCCCTTATACTGTTGTTTCTGGAAACTAATTTCAAATGAGACCATATTATGATCACTGTTTCCCAAGTGCTCCTTTACTTGAATATTTGATATTACGTCTACATTGTTTGTTATTACTAGGTCCAGTATAGTCCGGTTCCTAGTTGGTTCCTCTACTAATTGGGACATGTAATGGTCTTTTAGCGTGCTCAGAAACCTATTTCCCCTAGCTGTACCGCAGGTCTCAGTACTCCAATCAATGTCCGGATAATTACAATCCCCCATAATTAAAATTCGACCTTGTTGTGTAGCCTTTTCAATTTGCTGTAGAAGTTAGGCTTCCTCAATCGTACTAATATCTGGCGGTTTATAGCATATCCCTATCAGAAACTTCTCTGAACTTTTTCCTCCGCTGGATATTTCCACCCGCAATGCCTCTATATTATCACCAATATTCTCGTATATAACTTCCTGAATACTTGGTTTTAATTCTGGCTCCATTTTAACAGAGCATGGTTGGTGATTAACCTAAATTTCCGGCCCAAACGGTAATACCTTAAAGTTTCTAATGCCCATTTAATTGCTAGGGCTTCCTTTTCAATAGTAGCATAATTTCTTGCATGCACATGCATGCACATTCAACTTCCTGCTTAAATAAATAAAAGGATGCTCCTCACCATTTTTACTTTGGTATAACACCACACTTATCCCTCATCCCACATTTGATGCATTTGTCTGCATAACAAATTCATTTTTAAAATCACGCGTCATTAGGACTGGTTGGGTGCACAATGCTACATTTAATGCCTGGAAAGCATTTTCTACTTCCAGACTCCACTTAATCATAACTGACTTCCTCCCCTTTGTGTCAATGGGACCGCAATGGTGGCATAATTGGGAATAAATTTTCTAAAATACCCAGTGATTCCCAAGAAAGCTCTAACTTGTTCTTTTGTTTAAAGGTCTTGGCCAGTTTTGTATTGCCTCAATTCTATTAACTTGGGGCTTTATAAGATCTCTGCCTATGGTGTACCCTAGATATTTCACCTCCTCCATTCCTAAATGACACTTTTTTGGGTTGGCTGTTAAATCCGAATCAAGGATTGAGTCCAACATTGCCTGTACCCTAGGCAGGTGAGATTGCCAAACAGGACTATGGATGACTACATCATCAAGGTATGCCGAAGCATAATGTCTATGGGCTTTAGTATCTTATCTTATCACGTTGTGTGTGGAGCAGCTGCAGCGCTGGTGATACGTCTGTCCTTCCATGATGTCCGGTATGTCGGTATCTAGGAGTGTGTGGGACCCCTGTGTGTATACATAGCAGCTGACTGGAAGAAAGATCCGATATCTATGGGCTGATAAACATTGCTAAGGAAATCTGCTTATTATATATATATATATTATCAGCTACCTGTGAGAAAGTGTGTCCTGTATATAGTTTGTTCCTGTGATTGTTTTCTGCTTGGTTTGACATCACATACTTCAAGTTTATAAATGATCATGGTCTGCTGACTCGGACCCGCCTGGGTCGCCTCGTGTCTCCCACTGCCTGGACTCGCCTGCTGTCTCCTGCCGTCTTCCCCATCCATCCTCTACACGTGGCTCCTCTCTGAACGCCGCCGCCGTCTCTGGTACCGCTTCCTGCTCACCCTTATCCGTCCGCTGTCTCCTGCCGCCTGAGCTGCCTGTGTCTCCTGGTCACCGACTGGTCACCGCCGCCTGGTCTTCCTGACAAGTTCCACTGGACACCCACAGCCTTGGCCTGCCTTTCACACTGCCTGCTGCCCGCTGCCGTTCCTGATCTCTGACCCTCCTGAGGACTACAGCGACCTGTGGTAATCGGCCCTGCACTCCTCTGGACACCCGTTGCCTGAAGCTCTTGTTTCTAAGTCTCCTGGCAATCACAGACGTCTCAGACTTTCTTCCAGCGACTTTGTCTCATCTCAGACTTCACAGACTTTCGCCCAGTGACTTTGTCTCATCTCCCGAGTTTGTTCTCATTCTCATTCTCCTGTTTTCACCCTAGTCCATATTGTTCTGTATTTATTGTTCTCGGCTTCCTTTGTAGGCCTTATTTTTATTTTTATTCCACTTGTATTTCTTTATTTATTTCTTTATTTATTATATTTTTATATTTATTTTCTCCATTCTTTATTTTTATTTTTCGCTCTCTATTTTTATTGCATTTACTGTACTTATTTTTATTTTTCGCTCTCTGTTTTTATTGCATTTACTGTATTTATTTATCTCTATTTGCATTTCTTATTTACTTATTTACTGTATATAATTATTTCTATTTGCTTCTCTTATTTACTGTATTTAATTATAATTTAATTATTTCTATTTGCATTTCTTAATCTATTCCAACAGCATTTTATTTCTCCCTTGGTACTCCTCTGCTCTCCATCTATTGGCCTTTCTTGTCTCTTTGTTCCCCGTTTACGCCTCTCTGTCTCATTTAACACGGCTTGCCTTGCCTAGCCTCTTTGCCACACCTCTCCCCACCGTCATTGTCATTGTTGGCTATTACTTTATTTAACTAACTTATCTCATTTCCTCTTGTCTACCTTCTGACTCCCCCTGTCCGACCCTGCTTCCGTCAAACTCCTTGCCCTTTCTTCCTCCCTTGGCCTCTCCCAATGGACCTCCTCTTCTACCCACTGCCTTGATCACTCCCTTGACCTTGTCTTCTCCCACCGTTGCAGTCTGTCCGACTTCTCTATCTCCCCCTTTCAACTCTCAGACCACCATCTCCTCTCATTCTCTCTCTCCTCTACGCCTGCACCCCTCCCCCCACCCAAATCTACCCGATCCAGGCGCGATCTCGACACCCTTGATCCTGCTATTCTATCCTCTTCTCTCGAAACTCTCCTCTCTCCCCTTTCCACCCTGTCCTGCCCTAATCAGGCGGCCTCCCTCTATAACCAAACCCTCTCCTCCGCCCTTGATGCGGTTGCCCCTGCCCAGCCCATCCACCTTCGCTGCTCCAATCCCCAACCCTGGCACTCCAAACTTACCCGTTTCCTCCAAAAATGCTCTCGTACTGCCGAACGCCACTGGAGAAAATCTCGCTCCCTGGCTGATTTCCTCCACTTCAAGTTTATCCTCTCCTCCTACAGTTCTGCCCTCTCGCTCGCTAAGCAATCCTTCTTTAAATCCCTCATCTCCTCCCAGTCCTCCAACCCCCGCCGCCTCTTCGCTACCTTTAACACTCTCCTGTCTCCCCCACCTCCCCCCTCTCTTCCTCCTTATCTTCCACTGACTTCACCTCCTTTTTCTCCTCTAAAATCTCAGCCATCAGACTTGAAATCTCCTCCACCCACTCTTCTGCCACCCCCCTCTCGCCCTTCCTCCACCTCCACTCTCCCCCCCTCTCCCCCCAGCCACCAACTCCTTCTCTCCTTCCGCCCCACCTCGGGTGAGGAAGTCCACTCTCTCATTTCTTCTTCCCCCCTTCTACCTGCCCCCAGGACCCCATCCCTTCTCACCTTCTTCGCTCCCTTTCCGCCTCCACCTGCTCCCACCTCGCTCACCTCTTTAATCTGTCCCTCTCCACCGGCATCTTCCCCTCCGCCTTTAAACATGCTCTCGTCTCACCCATTCTCAAGCAACCCAATCTTGACCCCACCTCACTCTCTAATTACCGCCCCATTTCCCTTCTCCCATTTGCCTCCAAAATACTCGAGAGACTTGTCTGCAACCGTCTCTCCACCTACCTCTCTGAACACTCCCTCCTTGACCCTCTCCAATCAGGCTTCCGCCCCCTCCATTCCACTGAAACTGCCCTGGCTCAAGTTACGAACGATCTCCTCTCGGCTAAAGCCATGGGCCACTACTCCCTCCTGATTCTCCTCGACCTCTCAGCGGCCTTTGACACCGTTGACCACCCCCTCCTGCTTCACACCCTTCAGTCCATTGGCCTCTCCGGTACCGTCCTCTCCTGGTTCACCTCTTACCTTGCCGACCGTTCCTTCTCTGTTTCCACCTCTGATTCTCTCTCCCCTTCTTCCTCCCTTCCAGTCGGGGTCCCTCAGGGCTCTGTCCTTGGACCCTTACTATTCTCACTATACACCTCTTCTCTGGGTGCACTCATCAGCTCCTTCGGCCTCAAGTACCACCTTTATGCTGATGACACTCAACTCTACCTTTCCTCTCCTGATCTCTCTCCCTCCCTTCTTTCCAGGGTATCCGCATGCCTCTCTGCCATCTCCTCCTGGATGTCCTCTAGATTTCTTAAACTCAATCTTGCTAAAACTGAACTCATTGTCTTTCCTCCCTCTCGTACCTCCTTCCCCTCTGACCTCTCCATCACTGTTGACAACTCATCTATCTCCCCTGTTCCCCAACTCCGCTGCCTAGGTGTCATCCTCGACTCCTCTCTCTCCTTTGCCCCTCACATTCACTCTCTCGCCAAATCCTGCCGTTTCCAGCTTCGCAACATTGCCCACATTCGGCCCTTCCTCTCCCAGGATGCATCAAATCTCTCGTCGACTCTCTGATTATCTCCCGCTTGGACTACTGCAACCTTCTCCTTATCATTCTCCCCCTCTCTCATCTCGCTCCCCTTAGATCTGTACTTAACGCCGCTACTAGGCTTATTTTCCTCTCTCGCCGTTCCACCTCTGTATCCCCACTCTACCAATCCCTTCACTGGCTCCCCTTCCCCTACAGAATCCTTTTCAAGCTCCTCACTCTGACTTACAAGGCCCTCGCCAACTCCACTGCTCCCTACATCTCTAACCTTATCTCTATTCACACTCCCTCCCGCTCACTGCGATCGTCCAACGATCGTCGCCTCTCTTCCCCTCTGATTACCTCCTCTCACGCACGTATCCAAGACTTCTCCCGCGCCGCTCCCCTCCATTGGAACAAGCTCCCCCGCTCCATCAGAACTTCCCCTAATCTGTCCTCTTTCAAACGAACATTAAAAACCCAACTTTTCCTTAAAGCCTTCCAGTCTCATGCCTAAACTCCCACCGGTCGGCTACCTCTCTTTCTCATCCCTCCTTCCCTTCTCCCCCTTCCTCGACTCCGTCTCCGTTTCTCCCGTATCTCCGTCTCATCCATGTGTCTGTCTGTCTTCCCCTCCCTTTAGATTGTTCGCTCCTTTGAGCAGGGCTCTCCTACCTTCTGTTTCCATCACTTTTAACTGCGCTCTCCAGCTACTCAGCTCACCTCCTCTCAGTCCCTCTGCCCTCTATCTCCTCTCGCTTCTCTCCGCTCCCCTCAGTTAGTCTCAACCTGTCATCTGTGCCCACCCTCTTGGGCCATAGTTACCTGCCTATACTCACTTTTCCCCTCCCTCTCTTTCATGCTGTGCCTGAGCCCCCAGAGTTATAGTGCTTACTGTTACTTGTACTGTGCTGTTTCACCTTGTACTGTGCCATTGTTTGTCCTTGTAAGGCACTACAGATACTTTGTGGCGCCCTATAAATAAAAATTAATAATAATAATAATAATTATAAATCATTCACTGAAACATGGCAGGTGCCCCATGTAACCCAAATGGCAACCTCTTAGACTGGAAGTTACCACCCCAGGGCAGGTTATGGACCAACCTCTCTGGACACATTATTAAATTAATGTGTACCATTTATGAGGGGGTGCTTCTTCCGACATATATGGAGTCATTAAAAGAAGAAAGGGTCAGACACTGAAGCACTCCAGTCCTATATCCAACAAGTATTGATTAAAACTAATCTTTAATGATAACTTTTAAAAGCACTCATTTGTACATTAGTGACAGGTGAAATATTTTTAAAAAATATAAATGTAGAGGTGAAAAAAGGAAGAAATAAGTGAATTTAAAATTTAGACCTTAGGGAGGGACTGATCCTATTAAGTCAAAATTTCACTTATAATATGGAAAAAGCAGTCCAATTTATAATACTAAGATTATAAAATGACCTATAAATACAAAAGTCATTTTTATCTTGATCCCCTATGTCATAATGAGAGAACCATATATCTAGTTAAAGTCTCTCTTTGAGATTCAAAGTATAAATAAAACAAAATATTGTTGTAAAAGGATTTTCACCTTGATTATGGGGTTTTAATCTCCTTAATATGTATGTATGACCATTTAATACCGTTATATATGACTATTACCGTCAACCAACTCCTCGCAAAGGTACTTATAAATTAACCTAAGAAATATAATTCTTATATTCCCTTAAATCCACAGGATTAATATTCATATAATAGCTTATGCTAACTTCATTTAAAGTGTGTTGTATTACATTATAAAACAGTAAACAGCGTCACAATATTTTACACAAATTATAGATTTTGGTGCCATATATTACACTAGTTGCCTGTAATATAAATATATAAGTAATTGTGTGTGTGTTTTGACTAACTATTGTCTAAAGGTGTGCGTGTGTGTGATTATGTTTTAAGCTATACCTATTTTGCCATCCATGTGAATGCATTGTGTATGTGCAGGAAGGGGGGGGGGGTAGACTACACAGACACACTCCATTCATCTCACATATCTCATTCAAAATCCAACAGCCATTATTTACTATCCACATTCCATTCACATGAGTTTCTAGATGGCAGCCATATTACAGGCTTGCCAGATACTAGATTCATTTTCTCCACTGTCTGAAACTCGGCCTGCTCTGAACACATGGCACTTCACTCTGCTGCAATATCAACCACACCAACATTTCCAGCCATAAACATAAACCACACTATTTCAGAGATTCAGAGATACAAACTACCCTTCAAACCAACAGTCTAACAAAGCAATCCAATCACTTACTATGCATCTAAATCCTCAGCAGCATAGCAGACTTTCCAATACCATCTACACGGTTTCTTCACTATCCCACAAAATGCTTTTCCGACACCACCAATCTATTTAACAAACAAGCTATGCACATACAAATACTATAACTATTTCCAAACAAAACTCCATTACAGCATTAAACCAACACAGAACCACACAGGACTATGTATAACACAAATGCTTCCATTTAAATCAACAATATATCCCAAACACAACAGGAATTCCAAGAATTGTACAGTGCGCAGTGTCCGACATCCTAATACATGTGCTCGCAATGACCTAATTTACTGCCAATGCAGTCTTATTAAACAACACAATCACATACAAATCAGACTAACACCATACCTATGTTATATCTACATAGCATTGCAACATTATTACAAGGCAAGAAATCAACACAACCTTCAAATAACTCTTGCACTAAACTCAGGCAATTCCATTCAACCTTCAAATAATCTTCCATATTACTAACACGAAATGATCATTCATTCTCATGGTCCAGCTCATACTCACCTTTCATTCATTCCATTCGAAACCCCCATCATTCCTACTAGTCAGGGCCTTTGTCGGCCATGACATAACTCACTTGCCTGCATGTCCACCTAGGAGCAATGGCAGCATGTCCCCTCAGTCTGGGGACCAAGCATGAAGAGAGCCTTCTTCCTTGTGTGAATGTGTAAACCCCCTCTTGTGGGCGGAGACTACCTTTCACAGGGTGCGGGCTACAGTCTTTCATATGCTAATTACTGACCATTTGCTCCAAACCTGTTTATCTGCTATGTACAAGCCTCATGTTTCCCAGTGGGGGAAGGAAGGTTTTGTTCCTAATCAGTGTGCTCATTCAACTATGGCTAAATTCTGATATATGTTATAAAGTGAAACATAAAGAATAGATTATTTATGTACTCTTCATCATTCCCCCTGGTGTCAGATGTCTGTCATTAAAGTTAGACTGACAGATATATTTTCTCATCTATTATCAGTGTTCCTAGTGATTGTATGCAACATTTATGAGTGTGTGGGAACATGTAATCAATAGGGTTACACATATATATATATATACTTTTGAGTTTGGAAATAATTATGGTAAGGCAATTTTTAGTAAAGAATATCAAGTAAGAAAGGGGTGGGACGCTAATGGATCTCTTACGTTGGCATGGCTGATGAAAAAACCTTGTCTTATTTACTAACAGTAGGAAAAAAGATCAACACATATCAAGGTACGCCCCAATAAATTATCCCTCAACAATTAAATCTAAGATCCGAAGGTTGTTCCTTCTTTGGTGTCTCTTCTTCATCTTCGCAAAGTACGATGGGGTAGTCTTGTGGGGTACAGTCATCTTTGACATCTGGTTTGGATCTCATTTGTGTCCAAGTCCTGCCATTCTACATAGTAACATAGTAACATAGTTGATGAGGTTGAAAAAAGACACCAGTCCATCAAGTTCAACCTATTTTGGATCTCCTGCGATCCTGCACTTATATTTGAAATTAATCCAGAGTAAGCAACCGCCCATCTGTTTCAATTTTGAAAATCCCCCCAGACTCAATATTGCAATCCAATTTTTACCCTATATCCACTACTATCCTTTATTTTAAATTAACGGTCGTATCCCTGGATACACCTTTCCGCTAAAAATTTGTCTAACCCTTTCTTAAACATATCTATTGAATCTGCCATCACAACCTTCCCTGGCAATGAATTCCATATTTTGACTGCCCTTACTGTAAAGAACCCCTTCCTTTGCTGGTTGTGAAATTTCCTCTCCTCTAACCTTAGGGGATGACCACGTGTCCTGTGTATGGTCCTTGGGGTAAAAAGTTCCCATGAAAGCTCTCCGTATTGACCCCTAATGTATTTGTACATAGTAATCATATATCCCCTTAGATGCCTCTTTTCTAAAGTAAACATGCCTAAACTGGCTACCCTTTCCTCATAACTTAATGACTCCATACCCTTTATCAATTTTGTCGCCCTTCTCTGAACCCTTTCTAGTTCCAAATTATCTTTTTTATAGAGTGGTGCCCAGAACTGTACTGCATATTCAAGATGAAGTCTTACCAACGATTTATACAGTGGAAAAATTACAGTCTTCCCTTGCATCTATGCCCCTTTTTATGCATGCCAATACTTTGTTTGCCCTTGCAGCTGCTGCTTGACATCGAGCACTATTGCTAAGTCTACTGTCTACGAGCACTCCCAAATCCTTTTTCATTATAGATTCTCCCAAATTAATTCCATTTAATTTATAGATTGCGTTCTTGTTTTTGATCCCTGAATGCATAACCTTACATTTATCTGTGTTAAACCTCATATTCCATTTAGCCACCCAATCCTCCAGTTTATTTAAGTCCCTCTGTAGAGAAGCTACATCTTGCTCTGATTTTATTACCTTACAGAGTTTAGTGTCATCTGCAAAAATAGAAACTTTACTCTCTAAACCATCACCAAGGTCATTATTAAATATATTAAAAAGGAGTGGTCCCAGCACGGAACCTTGAGGTACTCCACTTAAGACTTTTGACCAATTAGAAAATGTTCCATTTATCACAACTCTCTGTTCCCTATTCTCTAACCAGTTTTCGATCCAAGTACAAATTTTGATTTCTAGACCCAGTTCCCTTATTTTGTAAACCAACCTCTTGTGTGGCACTGTATCAAAGGCCTTTGCAAAATCTAAGTAGACCACATCTACTGTCCTTCCCTGGTCTAAGTTCCCACTAACTTCCTCGTAGAAACTAATTAGAATAGTTTGACATGACCTATCCCTCACAAATCCATGTTGATTCCCACTAATAATTTTATTGCGTACCAAGTAATCCTGAATACTGTCCCTTAAAATACCTTCCAGTAGTTTCCCCACTATTGATGTCAGGCTTACAGGTCTATAATTCTCTGGTTGTGATCTCGTCCCCTTTTTAAACAACGGCACCACATCTGCTATTCGCCAATCCCTTGGTACTGAGCCTGATGAGATTGAATCTCTGAAAATTAAGAATAACGGTCTAGCTATTTCCGAGTTTAACTCCATAAGGACCCTTGGGTGTATGCCATCTGGACCTGGAGCTTTATTTATCTTAATATTCTTCAGTCGCCTTTGGACTTCTTCCTCTGACAACCAAGTGTCCTTAGCGACTGTCTCAGGATCTCGTGTCATCTGCCAGAGATATCATCTGCTACAGGTTTGGCAACGCCTTAATTCTCATCCATCTTGCAGAAAAGAAAAAAATATCAGTTGTTTTGAAATTTTTAGTTTTTCCTACCCATCTTTCGTTTTGCTGCATCCAGTCCACTTGTAGCATTCTGATATCCTCTGCAGTTGTTCACTTCTTGGTTCCTAATATGGGAAGAAAAAAAAGATACACTTCTGGGAATTCACCCTTCCGGGCATAGTTAGTATCCCATCCCGTTCTCTCTGATGGCTTACAAATTTCATTCCAGGTGTTACTACCATTATGAAATTAAAAAAATATATTTTGCTGTCTTTTGCAAGAATTATGGACCAAACTTCACATAATTTCGGTTAGTAGGTGGCGTCAGGGATCTGTAGACTGCCTTATCTAATTAAATTACCATAAAAATTCCTTCAAAGTTTTCCTGTACCTGGGAAAATTTTAATTTTTTTATACCCTTCTTAGCATTACCATTATCCCCCTTTTTCTCATTTCCAATGATCTATGTATCTGTTGGGAAGGAGAAACAAAGGAATCCTGTTCTTAGTAACCTGTGTCGACAGAAAGAAATGTGAGTATACATAATACATTTATGTCACATATTGGTGATGGCAATTTATTCCCGTAGAACCTATTTAAACATTTAAAAGCTTTAGACATTTTGTACATAACCACCTGTGCTGGGTAGCGGATCTGTATATCCACTACTGATGTTCTCTCTCTAAGAAAACTGATTTAGGCACACTATTACCCCTACTGGCCAGCAAATATTAATGCAACAAAATCACTAACCACCATTTTGTTTTAAAACATTTACTGCAGTTGGTAAACAATTACTGCTTAAATCTACTATATGATCCATATCAGTCCCCCTGATCCTGGTGAATAAAACAACTATCCACTGGGGTTTTATGTTATTTAATTAGGTTTTAGAGGTATTTATGAACACAAACTTTTAAAAAATTGTGCCTTTCATCAACAAGCACTATCATTCATGCCCTGGGTTTCTCCTTGACTCTAATTAACCATGTTTACATACAATTGTGTGATTCCCTACCTAGTCCTTATATAATGTTACAGCAGTTCTGATGACATTTATCAAATGATGTGTAACCTTACATAAGTGGAAATTTCCATGTCACATTTTTGAGTGGAATATACCATTTTGCATTAGGATCCCCCTTTTATCCTTAGCAAATAAACACATTACCATTATCCAGGGGTTTCATTAATTATAATGCTACATGTTGCCAAACACATAATGACATGTAAAATTATCAGATCTATATTTTATCCCACCCATTTCCAGAATACAACTAACTCTAATGAAGGGGCTGCAATAAATACCTGTGACCACTAGGTAGTGTGTCTGTTACTAATATTATTTGTTCTTTCCAATATACCATTATAAATTACCTGTATATACCTGAGTTTTTAAAATGAGTAGGATTTTAAATACCACCTCTCTATTATCCCATATATCCTTATATACAGTTTTAAAACAAATGCATATATATCTCAGACATTGAAAGGACTAAATAAATTTTCATTAAATAGTTCACTGTGTATACTCTTCGTTCTACACAATACCTTAAATAATATAAACAGCTTATATAAATAAAGACACGGAGACTTGTGTAAAGTGGCACTAAAAACTATTTTATTATAACCTATTAAAACCTGGTGGCGGAGAAAGGGCACTGAAGATCAGCTCCAGCGATACCCAACCAAGCGTGGACATGGCAATATAGCCTTAAGTCCACCCACTTCTCTCATAACTCCACTGCTTGGCCGGCCCTAACCTGGCCTCAGAGTAAACTGCACTCACCTCACTACTCACTCCCCCTCCCTCACTGAGCCGGGTGAGGCCCCTCCCCACGGAAGGGACAAGAGTAACCAATTGCCTTGTAAGGGGACAGATACCTGCGACCAATCATGATAGAGCCGTCTATATCAGCCGCTGATTGCAGTGCCTTCCTCCCCACCAAAACTGTAAACTACTAACCAGCATTATGCTAAACCACCATAATACACTAACACTTCTTTAAAAAGGCGTGGGTGGGCGGGATTTTGCCAGCCGAGAGACTCACCCAGGAAATTGCATCGCCTACAAAGCCACAAGGACCTCCCCTCAGCATCACTGGCCAGACCTACACCCCACGTTAACTTTTTCAGGTAAGTGCAAACACGAATGCAACACTGTCACTATTTAATTTCGTTCGTCTAAAAGGGGACTCTCTTGTACTAAATAGTTCACTGTGTATGCTCTTCGTTCTACACAATACCTTAAATAATATAAACAACTTATATAAATAAAGACACGGAGACTTGAGTAAAGTGGCACTAAAAACTATTTTATTATAACCTATTAAAACCTGGTGGCGGAGAAAGGGCACTGAAGATCAGCTCCAGCGATACCCAACCAAGCGTGGACATGGCAATATAGCCTTAAGTCCACCCACTTCTCTCATAACCCCACTGCTTGGCTGGCCCTAACCTGGCGTCAGAGTAAACTGCACTCACCTCACTACTGACTCCCCCTCCCTCACTGAGCCGGGCGAGGCCCCTCCCCATGGAAGGGACAAGAGTAACCAATTGCCTTTTAAGAGGACAGATACCTGCGACCAATCACGATAGAGCCGTCTATATCAGCCGCTGATCGCAGTGCCTTCCTCCCACGCTGCCGGCCCTAAGGGCCAAGCAGCCCACCACCACCAAAACCGAGCACTCTCCACACCTCCAAATAAATGCATTCCATAAAAATACGCAACCCCTCATCCGAGAGGTGCACACCGTCTCTCCTATACAGATCCACCCTATCCGCTGTTATCTCAGGGTGATCTACCACAAAACCTCCAAGGGACTAAAGACCTTCCGAAGCGCACTATTGAGTTTCCGCTCCATTATCAGGATCTCTTTTAAAGGGATCTGTGATCGCCACAACAGCCTCTGAATCATAGCGGACCAGCCCAGGATAATTGATGGCCATGCCATGTTAATATAGTGAAGGTCCTCCCTCATTTGAATAATTAGCTCCAGGGACTTACCCTTACCCAGGTCATTCCCTCCAAGGTGGATAACTAATATGTCAGGGGCTCCCCATCAATCAATCAGCTGTCTTAACCAGGGCAAGAGACCTCCCCATACTAAACCCCGTTTACCTAACCAAAAAACCGTCTATCTCCTATGCTGGTAAACCTCGTCTGCACACCCGTCTGGTTAGCTGCCCAGAAAATATAAGAGTGCCCGATGAACCACACATCTCTTGCAGTAACCCCAGCATCTAAAAAAGAGACAAGAGTTAATAACCGCAGTCCTTACCGGACCATCACACACAGCACGAAGGTGCACATAGGAATTTTGACGCAGGCAGCCCATAAAACGGGCATGGAGAATAGCTGGCAAAGGAAAAGTAAACGGGGAGGAATGGATTTGGGTAAGGGTAAGTTACTCACACGAAGGTGAAACCCGGTCAAACCCCAGAGGCACACCACTAATCAGGCCTACGGAGAAAAAAAACAGGAGAAAGGCCTTCGCGCCCTCGCTCAACGCGACGAGCAGATAAGCCTTGAGTAACAGGATAGGGAATAGCACTAAAAAGTAATTGATCTGATGTGGCGCTCCACTCAGTGTGCAGCCTGATGTATGTAGAGGAGTATCCACTATTCTCCACAAATAATACACAAACATAAAATACAGTTAACATAAAGTTAGCGCGCACCTTCTCACATCTCACAGGAGATAGGGACTTCTGTACTCCCTTTACTGGATGGATGACCCTTATCTCTCTCCTCAAATGGAATTCCTATAGTCTGAAAATCAGACTCATGGAAATAAAACAAATGGAGAGATAATAGGGCAGATTGACTACAATATACATATAAAAGTCCACAGAGTTCCCGGAAAAGAAGTATATTCTTCAACCTCGTGATGAAAACGAAGGGATACCACCGTAATTCTTGTGACTTTTTACACCATCTCCCCCAAAGGTATATGCTTACAAGATGTTAGCTTTAATAAAGCATCTCTAGTAATCCTTTCTGTGTGCCACTTTCAAGTTCCTCCACAGAGTATTAGCATGATGTGCCAAAAGGAAGAAATAAAAACCAATCTGGTGTATTATCATAAAAACACCATTTGATAAAAATGTATTATCTCCAAAAAAAGAGATCTGTACATATAAAACATGACATCAAGGATATCCCAAAATGGTAATGTGTATACTCATACCAGATGTATTCAGGATATTCGCATGAAAATTTCCTCCACAATGTCAGTTCAAAGATGTAACGAAATCCCGCTTACACTTATCCTTCCAACGCGTTTCGACTCTAGGTCAGAGTCTTTTTCAAGGTAGGATAACAGTGTATTATCGCCTCTATATATATCCCTATTCGTAGCGCGTGTCTCATAACAAACTCCGCCCTACTTCCTTTTCCGTCTAAAACGAGACTTGGATTAATCCAAACAGCCCTCGTCGACTTCCGGTATACGTGTGTCCCATGACAAATTTTACCCTACTTCCTTGTCCTCTGAAAACGAGGCTTGGATATAATCCAAAAGCACTCGTCAACTTCCGGTGTAGGGAGATTGTGAACCTTAAAACTTTATTCACAGGAACAAACATATCCTAATATGATTGCCTGGTGGCTAAATAACGGGAATAAGAACAGCTAAATTGCTGTTTCAGATACTATCAAAATTTCAACCTACTTAAAAAGGTTATTATGCGATCCTACATACTTCTTTCTGAGGATACACATTTACCATGTACATATAAAATACAAAAATACAAAAAATACAAAATACAAAATATTTCTATTTAAAATTAAGGTGGGTATATGAACATGTTTGAACACACATGAATCAACAATCTGGGTACAAATAAGTCCACATGTACAAATATACATAAATAAGTGGATAGGTAAAATCCGGATCACTTGGAATCTGTAAATCTTCATATTTTCCTCTTCAATTACCATCATGCTTCCCAATAAGTTTTAATCAAATTCCCCAACAAGTGAAAGGTGTAAGGAGACATGAAAAGAGGAAAAGACAAGAGCTTAATTAGAAATGCAAACAAATTATCTGTTTGCATCATAAAACTATTGTATTCGTTATTAATTCAATATAGAGGTTTTGTATTTATATAAACCACTTCAATTCAAACTCTATATTAAGACCCCTAGGGGTTAAGGTCTTTAATAAAAAAATCCATTTCATTCCGGCCTTTGAAAGGGAGCCGCCGTATCTCTATTCTTCCAACTACTCTCTATTGTCTGTATGCCACAAAATTGTTTGATATGTTCTGGTTTACATATATGTTCAGTCTTAAAGTGATTTGACACTGAATGGGTCTCTAGACATTGACGATATTTTTTTTGTATGGAGAGGCTCAGAGACAGATCTCAAAGCTTTCTGTGAGCATTTAAACAGGAATAACCAGTTTATTGAACTTACCTTCAATTTTAGTGAGTCATGTATATATTTTCTGGATATTACCATCTACATAGATGAGAAAGGTATACAAACTAAAACTTATAAGAAGCCCACTGATACCATGGGGTATATCCAGTATGATAGTCATCATTATTACAGGTGGTTGGACAACATACCGTATGGTCAAATGAAAAGAATGAAACACAATTGCAGTTATGATCATGTTTGTAGGGAACAGATTAAAGATCTAAAGACAGTTTTTGCGAATAAGGGTTATGATGTTAATTCATTAAGTCAAGCGGAGGAGAAAGTGCTAAAAATTGATAGGGACAGTCTTTTTACTCCGAAAGAGAAACAAATTAAAGATTGGAGTCATAAGTATGACTGGGCGTTTATATCTCAGTTCAATAGGGAGTTTAAACATGTTGAGAGAATTATTAGGAAATATTGGGGTATTCTTTTAAGGGATAATATTATAGGAAGTTCATTACCAGAAAAACCCGTTTTTGTATACAGAAAAGCCCCTAATCTTAAGGATCAATTAGTAAGAAGTTCATTACTAGAAGAAAACAGGAAATCAATAAGAACTATTGGCTTCCACAGATGTGGACTGTGTCTTGCTTGTAAAACAGTAAAATCAAAATCCAGTAAGACTACATGTCTAGACATCAATGGATATCAACTCAAAATAAAACAGTTCATTACGTGCCACACGACTAATGTTGTATATATTATAGAGTGTTAATGTGCCAAATTCTATGTAGGGAAGACGTCTCGCCCCCTGAAAACCAGAATTCGCGAACACATATACAATATTCGAAAAGGTCTAGAGACCCATTCAGTGTCAAATCACTTTAAGACTGAACATATATGTAAACCAGAACATATCAAACAATTTTGTGGCATACAGACAATAGAGAGTAGTTGGAAGAATAGAGATACGGCCGGCTCCCTTTCAAAGGCCGAAATGAAATGGATTTTTTTTATTAAAGACCTTAACCCCTAGGGGTCTTAAAATAGAGTTTGAATTGAAGTGGTTTATATAAATACAAAACCTCTATATTGAATTAATAACGAATACAATAGTTTTATGATGCAGACAGATAATTTGTTTGCATTTCTAATTAAGCTCTTGTCTTTTCCTCTTTTCATGTCTCCTTACACCTTTCACTTGTTGGGGAATTTGATTAAAACTTATTGGGAAGCATGATGGTAATTGAAGAGGAAAATATGAAGATTTACAGATTCCAAGTGATCCGGATTTTACCTATCCACTTATTTATGTATATTTCTACATGTGGACTTATTTGTACCCAGATTGTTGATTCATGTGTGTTCAAACATGTTCATATACCCAGCTTAATTTTAAATAGAAATATTTTGTATTTTGTATTTTTTGTATTTTTGTATTTTATATGTACATGGTAAATGTGTATCCTCAGAAAGAAGTATGTAGGATTGCATAATAACCTTTTTAAGTAGGTTGAAATTATGATAGTATCCGAAACAGCAATTTAGCTGTTCTTAATCCCGTTATTTAGCCACCAGGCAATCATATTAGGATATGTTTGTTCCTGTGAATAAAGTTTTAAGGTTCACAATCTCCCTACACCGGAAGTTGACGAGTGCTTTTGGATTATATCCAAGCCTCGTTTTCAGAGGACAAGGAAGTAGGGTGAAATTTGTCATGGGACACACGTATACCGGAAGTCGACGAGGGTTGTTTGGATTAATCCAAGCCTCGTTTTAGACGGAAAAGGAAGTAGGGCGGAGTTTGTTATGAGACACGCGCTACGAATAGGGATATATATAGAGGCGATAATACACTGTTATCCTACCTTGAAAAAGACTCTGACCTAGAGTCGAAACGCGTTGGAAGGATAAGTGTAAGCGGGATTTCGTTACATCTTTGAACTGACATTGTGGAGGAAATTTTCATGCGAATATCCTGAATACATCTGGTATGAGTATACACATTACCATTTTGGGATATCCTTGATGTCATGTTTTATATGTACAGATCTCTTTTTTTGGAGATAATACATTTTTATCAAATGGTGTTTTTATGATAATACACCAGATTGGTTTTTATTTCTTCCTTTTGGCACATCATGCTAATACTCTGTGGAGGAACTTGAAAGTGGCACACAGAAAGGATTACTAGAGATGCTTTATTAAAGCTAACATCTTGTAAGCATATACCTTTGGGGGAGATGGTGTAAAAAGTCACAAGAATTACGGTGGTATCCCTTCGTTTCATCACGAGGTTGAAGAATATACTTCTTTTCCGGGAACTCTGTGGACTTTTATATGTATATTGTAGTCAATCTGCACTATTATCTCTCCATTTGTTTTATTTCCATGAGTCTGATTTTCAGACTATAGGAATTCCATTTGAGGAGAGAGATAAGGGTCATCCATCCAGTAAAGGGAGTACAGAAGTCCCTATCTCCTGTGAGATGTGAGAAGGTGCGCGCTATGTGTATGTTAACTGTATTTTAGGTTAGGGGATAGGAGGATCAAACAAACGGTAATGAAGATAAGGTTCTAGAGCTATCTGACAGTGACGAACAATAATAATGAAAGCATAAAGAGAGAAATAGGCAAAATAAACACAAAAGGCAATAACCACAACATTCCGTGTATCATTAATCAACTTTAAACATTAGGCCTAATGTAACTTTGATAAGACGAAGATTTCCATCTCCCAAGTGATTTTATAGCCTCCACCGAAGCCCCCGACAAGGCCGCGGAGGTGGCCGCACCAATTCTAAAGGAATGTGAGCTGAAAAAAGAAGGGTTAAGGCCTAGCAACTTTATCGCCTGTTTCAGAACTGCATTAAACTGATATCTTGTTAGCTGTGCCTTATCCTTATGTATCAGGAAAATTGAGTTAGAAGGCCTAATTAGACTAAATTGGGTGGTTAATTCGACTGGACACAAAGCTTTATCTTTTTGGGCCTGCAACTGTAACCAGCAACCTCTCCCCCTCTGTTCCGTTTGTGATCGGGCTATCTTACAGCTTAGATGATCCTCACGTATGACCATGTCCTCAGTAAGCAGACCTGCGGAGACCTGACCTGCCGCTTGCCCTACAAGCTCCGAAACCCTGAAAGCCCCCAAAAATGCCAGGCTAAACACAGTACGAAAAAGCAGGACCTCATACTCGTCCCAAGCCACATCCACTAAAATCCTCATAAGCTGGGCTAAAATCTGTATGGTAATCGGGTGGCGCGTGTCAGTAGTGGTCGGTCTCTTTTTTGCCCAACCTTTCAGAACCTTAGATATCAAAAAGCCTTTAGTTATGTCTACCGTGCCATTCAGCCGTGACATAAACGAAATGCCCGCCAGTGTAGATGACATACTAGCCTTAGATGCTCCCTCACAAAACTTCAACCACACGAACTCCATCACTGCATCCCGCTGGCCTGACTCCGACTGGTCCTTGGAGGCGCTGAACAGGACCCACTGCCGCCATGCTGCTCGATACACCCGCAAAGTCGATTGTGCTAGGCTGCGTTCCGCTAGACCTTTTATGCCGGCGTGATGATCTGCCAAACACAAGGAGGACAGAGAATGCCTCTGCTATCTGCCTGAGGGGCCAATTCACGAAATCTCCTCCATTGAAATCGAGACAAGGCATCTGCTATTTCGTTGTTAACCCCGGTGACATGACGTGCATTAAAAGTTATTTCGTATTCAAGGCACCAAAGTATCAGGTGACGCAACAACTCTATCGCCTGCGGGGAAGATGCGCTCTGGCTATTAACGGACTGAACTACCCCTAGGTTATCACACCAAAAAACAACGTGCTTGCCCCGTAGGGCGACAGCCCATAGCTCCATGGCAACAATAATCGGGAATAGCTCCAACACAACCAAGTTCTTAACCCATCAGCTTCTATGCCATGACTCTGGCCAAGCCTCTGCACACCACTGTCCACCCAGGTACGCTCCAAAGCCCTGCGATCCCGAAGCATACGTGAAAAGCTCAAGGGTAGTGTTGTTTACCGGGGGGGTGGGCCAAATCCTTTTACCGTTAAGCTCCTTAATAAACCTCTGCCATACCTGAAGATCATCTTTAATTTCCTGTGACAGCCGGACCACTGCATGGGATTTACTCTTTCCCGCTATGGCTCTTTGCAATTTACGACAGAAAACCCTGCACATTGGAATCACTCTGCACGCAAAGTTAAAAAGCCCCAGAAGTGACTGAACTTTTTTCAATGACATGTAGGGGGAGCTAAGCGCCAGCCCAATCGCCTTCCCCAATTTCTTCAACTTATCCTCCGGGAGCCTACAACAACCTATTTCTGAGTCAATCTCAATTCCTAAAAAGGCTAAACAATGGGAAGGACCCTCGGTCTTATCGCTGGCAATGGGAACTCCCATCACCGTAAAAAGGACCTGTGCTGATTGTAGCACCTCTAAGCAACAACTGGACTTGTCTGGACCAATAATCAAGAAATCGTCTAGGTAGTGAGCAATCCCCCTGTGTCCCGTTCCAGCCTAAATGCACCAGTGGAGAAAGCTGCTAAACCTCTCGAAAATGGCACATGAAATCGAGCAGCCCATGGGCAGGCAGCGGTCGACGTAAAAACCGCCGCAGTGTCTAAAGCCCATAAACCGAAACGATTCAGGATGGAGCGGCAGCAGTCGAAAAGCTGACTCTATGTCCGTCTTGGCCATTAGGGCCCCCTCCCCACACTACTGAACTAGGGCAAGGGCATCCTCAAATGACTGATATTGGACAGCGCTAACTGCGGGGTCAATGGTGGCATTTACTGACTCGCCTAATGGGTAAGACCGGTGTTGAATGAGACTGAACTTCCCTTCTGCTTTTTTGGGCACTACCCCCACTGGGGACACTACCAAATTGGGAATGGGTACGTTCAAAAAAGGCCCCAACATCCTGCCTAACCGGACTTCCTTTGCAATTTTTTTGTCCAGAATCTCTGGGAATATAAAATCTAATTTCAGATTACGGGGCCATGGTAATTTTAATTTTTTAAAAATAGGAATTCTAAAGCCAAAATGAAAACCTTCCCGAATTATGGCAGCGGCTTCGGCGTCACTATAATGTGACAGCCACTTATCTAATAACTCAAGCTTAACTGGGGATTTGGCCTTGACCCGGAGCAGTTGTAACAGCCCCACGTCCTCTCCCACCCTCAACTCTGGTGCTAACACACTCTGATGGGGGGGGAAACCTGCCACAGTTGGAGCAGGAGTGGCGGAATCTGCAGGCCGCCCCCCTCTGACAAGACCCTGAATTGAAAGCGAAGCACTTTCCTTTGCCGGGGAGGGTTTGTTGTGCCTTCCCCGCCCCAGGAAACCTCCTCCCTTGAGACACCCCCTGCCGCTGATTACTTGGCCTCAAGAGGTTCATCCACGTATCTATGTCTTTAAAGCCTAACGGCAACTTCTCCCGCCCCGTCATCTTTTTGCGAAACATCTCATCATAATTCCTCCAAATAACCGGCCCGTCCTTTAAGAAAACATCTGCAATTAGGTGTAGATACTTCCATACCTCCACCTGTTCCTCTGGCCTAAAATCAGTGTACAGGGTTGCGAACACACAAAAACCTTTCACCCACCTAGGGGAAGTTTTGTAACTCTCCTCCCCTTCACCATTCCTATCCATCACGGCCTCAAGACCTTTTTTGCCCTCATCCGTCAAGGTAAACATATCCACGGAATACCCTTTTTTGATTTTGTCTCTGACACTAGGTCTAATGCCATATAGTAGAGCCTCATTCTCAACTCTTCCCGAATCCCCAGCTCTCGCAACTATGTCGGGGCCTAGCGCCTGCAAGGGCCTAGCGGTTCGCTTCCCCACTAATTGTGTCTGTAATAGTTTAATCAGTTTGCGGGGCTTGCTACCAGAACCCGAGGATTCCTCGCTGGTTGTAGACTTCAGGGGGCTAACACCACGTGATTTATGTGTACTAGCAGAAATGTTCTCACCTCTCTCCTCTGTGACCTCCACTTCCGGCCCGGGTCCCACCGGCAGCCCGACTGCCGGCCACTCCTCCACACTTGCTGACACGTCTCCCGCTGCCCGATCTGCCGTGCCCGATGAAGATCCACTAGCAGCTGCCCCCGACTCCACCACACGACCTCCTGTACTTTGAGACCCCGGCTGCTGGTTCTGTGAAGCTGAAAGAACACCGTCGTTAGTTTCGAACATACCAGGAGAGACATTCCTTACAAAACCTGCGTCTGGTGTGTTTACACTACTAGGAACGAAAGTTGCAGAGGCGCTTGGCCTATATCGGGTCCCACCACGGTATTCAAATTCGTCCCTCTCAGGCCTAAGCCCCCAGTCCCCTCCTAAAATGCTACCTTCCAGCGTGTCCTGCCCTCTGTGCCAATGACCCCCTAACTCGTTACCCCCGGCCGGTGACAACCGCTACGCTACAAACTCCCTATCTCCACAACAATAATCAAAAACTTGGCCGCTCACCCCCTCAGGGTGGGGACCATGGCTAAAATTATCCGCCCTCATATCCCTTCGTCCCGCGGACCTCCGGTAACCGCTCTCCCTCATCTGTCTATCTTCCGGAGGGGATAACTGGTGACGGTACAACCCGCTCGCCGACCGTGCCGGCTGAGCGCCCGGCCCACGACTTTTAAAAACCGCCCCGGGTGGCCCCGGGCCTCCCACCCCCTCTGAGTACCAAAAAGGGCCTGCCGCCAAGCCCCAATGTCCTCCTCCCTATTACGGGCAAAAAAGGCTCTGCGCTCTCTGGATGCCTCCTCTCGACCCGAAGGGGACGTGTATAGTGATCTGCGTACAGGCCTGGACTGGGACTGAAACTGAGCCCCCCATGCCGACCCTCTAACACTGCCTGTCAAAAAAGGGCTAGGTGGGAAATACAATTGGTGAGGGGTCTGACAAAAGACTTCCTTGCCCTGTTCCCGAGATGCCAGCACAGGGTGGGTTAATGGCAATACCACCCCTGTGCTGCTAAACCTATTCTCACTTCCCCCCCTGGTGGACTAATGGCTCCACCGATGTTGCTGAGGCCCTCATGCTGCCGTGGGGAAGGGGGGTGACTGCCCCCCCACCGCTCTCACTGCCTGCCGCCCTGCTGCCTAAATGAATGACCCCCACAGCTATTCTGTGCCCCCCCCGCCCGCCGACCCGATTACGGCGACGGGAATGGACTCCCTCGCCGGAGGACGGGATCTGCGCATGCGCGCGCGGCTTGGCGGTTCATTCTGAACAACCGCACCGCGCCCGGCGGTCCCCCGCCTGCCTCGGGTCCCCGAGCAGGACGGGGGATCACTGGCCACCAATGCAGTTTGACACCGGCGGGAGGCACTGACCATCCCACCGCCGGAAGCCCCGCTGTCGCTTCGGGGCCGTGTCCTCCTCTCCAATATGGCGACAGCCGTCGCCTGGAGAGGGGGAGCGGAGGCGTGCAGACCTCACAACGGTCCTTCTAGGATGGGGCATCATAGGGGCACAAGTGGGCACATAATAACAAAAAGGACAAAGGGGGGGAGAGAGAGAGGGCGGGGGGTCAAAAACGGGTAGAGATATACGGGGGAGAAGATAATAAAAAAAAAGATGAAAAGAAAAATACACAAAGATAAGGATATATAAGAAAATTGAAGTGAAACAACAGTAAATAAACTATCAAAAGGAAAAGAGAAATCAATGCACAAAGATCAGTTAAAGTATAAACTTATCCTTATCTTTCCAGACGTCTTCTCTCCCAGGATTTTGCCAGTCGAGTGACTCACCCAGTAAATTGCATCGCCTACAAAGCCACAAGGACCTCCCCTCAGCATCACTGGCCAGACCCACACCCCACGTTAACTCTTTCAGGTAAGTGCAAACACGAATGCAACACTGTCACTATTTAATTTCGTTCGTCTAAAAGGGGACTCTCTTGTACTTGTTGACATAACAGCAAGGAAGTCTCCTTGTATACATGCAACTACCTCCAATGACAAAACCCCAATTTTACTTATTATTCCCTCTTAACCATGTAACAAGGGCAATTACCTGTTCAATGCTCTGAGTACATATATTACCTTATTACTCAGAATTTATAATGTTATATATTTTACCATCTAAAATCAGGTCTTTTGCAGCCATGTATTCTATACATACCTACCTGTGGCCTGCTTTACTAAAAAAAAACTTGATTTAGACATACTAACATCTGTGGCGACTTGAATAATATAAATATTCATATTTTACCTGCAGTGAACTGTGATCTGGTCCACTTAATTACACCCAGTTTATCAATACATAACCTGATTATAAGCTTTTTACTGGTGATTACTATCCATTTTAGCAGGGTTAAACAAACAGTTTAAGCATACCACACTTTGCAAGTTTCTAAAATAATTTAAAAAAAATAAAAATAAATATGTTCCCTGTTATAGACTTGTGTGTTAGTGATTTGTATGAATATCCCCCTGTCTACTGAGTGGAAATGTTGTTCTCAATCGCATAATGATTGGTAAATTCATCTTACAGATCTGGTTGCACCCAGCCAGAATCGCTAATAATGGCTTTACCGGGGAACCATTGGCAATGATCCACTCATAATTTAAGTGTCGCTGAAGCCTTCCCACTAATCAACTGTCAAAGGCATGTTTCTACAGAGTTTACAGATTGGAGTGCCTCTATGGATTACCTAGTATACTTAATCTACAAGAGACAAGCAACTTGAACTATCCATTTAACATCAAATATTGTAACAACCCAAAGTAAATATGGGCGTATAATACAATTTGCTCCTTTTTCGCTATTTTAGTCACGCTGAATAATACGCACCCGTGACATCTCAGATGTACTTTAGAGGCATCTTTCTACACAATCTTTAAAACAATCATCTCCTACCACTACAATACAGAACAGGGTGTCCCAGCTTTCACGCTTATGCGTTCCTGCTAAGAATCTGTGAGCGCTACTCCCGTGATTCTTTTGTTTGACCGGGTTCTATAATACCCAGAAATCACACATCCCTTGACAAAAAAATGCCAAGTATCCAAGATTACCTCTCCAAACCTATTCTGTAGACAAGGTGTACAGCTATAACATAATAAAAGAATGTATTGGGAAAAATATAACTAAATGAAAAATATATAAAGCCAATTAAATTATTATGTGATTAAAATGATCCCTAATTATCACATAATTCGCAAATTTGGTCATTCAAAAAGTCCTAATTAAAATGTAAATTGCCACAGGAGAAATTATAACTAACTTTGATTCTGGGATTAAAAAGGAAGTGGCATATAATTTTTCACAAAAAACAAAATTTTCTCCTGAGTATATTATTTCTGTTATATGTCCCCACCAGTCGACAGAACCAGATTTAAAATATAAATATAACCGCTAAGTCAACACAAGTCCTTCCAACTACACTGTATTATAAGGGAAGACAAAACAATAACCATCATCATTTCTTGCAGTTATCATGAAATAACTATCAGATTACTTTGAGATCATACATAATCCTTACATACTACACCTATAAATACAGAATAGTGCAACAGACATATACTACCACCATTATTAAACATCTATTTGCCAAAACATTATGAAAATTAAAATTGAAAATCATAATCATAACTGGGTTCACTGCACATAATTATGGATTCTCTAGACTTTTGAAAATCATGGGTTCTCTAGGCCTATGAAATTCATAATTAAAGCAGAGCTTGTTCGGGCGCCAATGTAAAAGGATTTTCACCTTGATTATGGGGTTTTAATCTCCTTAATATTCCTGCAAATGTAACAGTATTTTCCACAAATTATAGATTTTGGTGCCATATATTACAGTAATTGCCTGTAATATAAATATTTAAGTAATTGTGTGTGTATGTGTGTGTGTGTGTGTGTGTTTTGACTAACTATTGTCTAAAGGTGTGTGTGTGTATGTTTTAACCTATACCTATTTTGCCATCTGTGTGAATGCATTGTGTATGTGCAGGGGAAGACCACACAGACACACTCCATTCATCTCACATATCTCATTCAAAATCCAACAGCTATTATTTACTATCCACATTCCATTCACATGAGTTTCTAGATAGCAGCCATATTACAGGCTTGCCAGATACTAGATTCGGGCTGCTCTGAACACATGGCACTTCACTCCACTGCAATATCAACCCCATCAACATTTCCAGCCATAAAGCACACTATTTCAGAGATTCAGAGCTACAAACTGCCCTCCAAACCAACAGTCTAACAAAGCAATCCAATCACTTACTATGCATCTAAATCCTCAGCAGCATAGCAGAATTTCTAATACCAACTAAACGGTTTCTTCACTATCCCACGAAACGCTTTTCCGACACCACCATTCTATTTAACAAACTATGCACAACCATTTCCATACAATTACTATAGCTATTTCCAAACAAAACTCCATTAGAGCGTTAAACCAACACAGAACCACACAGAACTATGTATAACACAAATGCTTCCATTTAATCCAACAATCTATCCCAAACACAACAGGAATTCCAAGAATTGTACAGTATTACAGGAGTCAACACAGTGTCAGACATCTTAATACATGTGCTCGCAACGGCCTAATTTACTGCCAATACATAGACTACACAATCACATACAAATCAGACTAACACCATAGCTATGTTATATCTACACAGCATTGCAACATAATTACAAGGCATGAAATCAACACAAGCTCCAAATAACTCTTGCACTAAACTCAGGCAATTCCATTCAACCTTCAAATAATCTTTCATATTACTAATACCAAATGATTATTCATTCTCATGTTCCAGCTCACACTCACCGTTCGTTCATTCATTCCATTCAAAAACTCCATCATTCCTAGTAGTCAGGGCCTTTGTAGGCCATGAGGTAACTCACTTCCCTGCATGTCCACCTAGGAGCAATGGCAGCATGTCCCCTCAGTCTGGGCACCAAGCATGAAGGGAGCCTTCTTCCTTGTGTGAATGTGTAAACTCCCTTTTGTGGGCGGAGACTACCTTTCACAGGGACTAGGCTACAGTCTTTCATATGCTAATTACTGACCAATCACTCCAAACCTATTTATCTGCTAATTTACAAGCCTCATGTTTCCCAGTGGAGGAAGGAAGGTTTTGTTCCTAATCAGTGTGCTCATTCAACTATGGCTAAATCCTGATGTATATTATAATGTGAAACATAAATAATAGATTATAATTTATTTATTTACTTTTCATCAATTGTATTCTATTTTAATTTCTAGAAAGAATCTATTGCGTGTGTATGGGGGAAAAACAGAAGCATATGCTGTACTATTTATAATAACCACTAATCTGGAGACATTTCTCATATACATGAAATGGTTTTAAATAACAATTATTCAAGTTACAATCTATTTGTTATCTTTTATCTATTCATATAATATTGAAAGTATCTCCAAACTCTTCAACAATATATTCAGTTATTAGTGGATGATGTACACATGCTTTTGTTAGCAAACTGTTAGGTTTACCCACTGTAGGGATGTCTGTAAGAGGGGTGGAGGTTATACTTCACCCTCTCACTTGATGTCAAGCTAAATTAGCTGCTTGTAAAACTATGCTAAATCAGATTAGTGTAATTGTATTCTTTATATGAGAAATTCAAAAATAATCCAAGATAAATGTATTATGTTGCTGATTGATTTACTACAAGCACTAAACTTGATTTCTATTGTCCTTAACCGGGAGTCATGCTAATGGTCTGATCCCAGTATCAATTTAATAAATAAGGACACACACATAATCCTCACATGCACAACTATTACTTAATTCCTCTAATCCATGGCTCAGTGTCTATATCATGATTAATGATTGTTGCTTTTCCCGGTACATCCAAAAATAAGTCTCTGTTTCTTATGAGAAACTCTTTAGCCTCACACTGTTGGACAGTGTGAGAGGGTTTTAGCTACTATTACTTCCAGAAACCTGGTTGCCGGGAAACCAGAGTAGCTGACAAAGCTACTCTGTCTTTCAAAGGTTTTATTAGCTTCACATGGTAAATCTGTGCCGACTTTCTTTTCCCTGGTTGATATACCTTATTATTAACTTTTTTCCTCCACTTTTTCCATTATTTCAAAGGGTCCTTGCCATTTATCCAAAAATGTACTTTCCACTGTGGGCACTAAAACAAGCACTCTATCCCCAGGTACCAGGGTGTGTACTTTGGCATTACGATTTTACACCCTTTGTTGTGACTGTATGGCTTGTTCTAGGTGCTCACTTACTATCTTCACCACTGCAGCTATATTACAAATAACAAATCAAAAGGTGAGAACCCTGTGGAGGACTAGGGTACCTCTCTAATGGCCAGTAACAAGTAGGAAAACAAATAGTCCTAATTTTCCCCATCATTATTCATTACCTTATTTAGAATATGCTTTATGGTCTTATTAGACCTCTCTACTAACCCATCAGTCTGAGGGTGAAACACAGAGGTCCTTAGCTGAGTAACCTTAAACAGGCGGCACAGCTCTTTCATAGTTCTGGACATAAAAGGAGAATCCTGGTCAGTGAGAAATTCTTTAGGTATCCCTACTCTGCTAAATACATGTACGAGTTCCCTAGCAATAGCCTTTGTTGAAGTATTGCGCAACGGGAACTCTTCTGGATACCTGGTAGCGTAATCTAGTATCACCAGAATATTTTGATGTCCCCAAGCAGATTTTATTGGAGGTCCTACCAAATCCATAGATATCCCATAGAACGGAACCTCAATAATGGGTAATAGAACAAGCAGACCTTTATAATGTGGCCTGGGAGCATGGTGTTGACACTCAAGACAGGATGAATAGTAGTCAGGTACATCTTCATCATCATCATCATCAACATTTATTTATACAGCAGCAGCAGATTCCGTAGCGCTTTATAATTGAAATATCTTTATAAATTTTTAGCCAGAAAAATCGATGCAAAATTCTTTCTGTGGTTTTTCCTACCCCCAGGTGCTCTGCAGTTATGTGATCATGAGCCAGGTCTAAAACTATTAGCTGTTCCACAATATCATCTCCCATTTGGGATATTTGATACAACAACTCCTGATGCATTGCCATGTGAGGATATGACAGCCTACCATCGGGCTCTAGGGAGTTTCCATCAACCACTTCTACACTTTCTCTAACCTTTAACAGAATAGGATCCTTTAACTGCTTGGAGGCAAACATATCTTTTCCCGCTTCCAGTTCAGACATACAGTCAACTGATTCAACAACAATTCCTACTTTAGTAGAAGGTACATTTTCCTGCGCCCCTGTCAGGCGCCGCCTCCGCACTGACAGTAGATGCGAGAGGCCGATGCCTGTAAGTACCGATCTGCTAGGCAACGACACGCCTTCTTACTTCCGAGTTCGGCAGGCGCATGCACAGTTACTTCTGCTTCTCGCTGCTAGGCGACACACCTCCCACCTATCAGTCTACATTTAGGAGGTATTTATAAGAGACTCTGGCACCACTAAGGTGCCAGAGAACCAAACTGAATGCTGGATGTGTTCTCAGAGGCCTCATGGACAAAATAATGTAGGACTAGTTTTCACAAAATTTCTATTAGGTTCTCGAATTACAGGGCGGGGGTACCAGTAGAAGGGGGGTATAATATTACAAAATTGACACTGTGCCAATACTCAGTAAACTGGTCTTTGCTGTGACTGAATTAATGACTGTTTCTTATGATGACATGACTGACATTAACAGAACAATCTCACCTCCTTGCTTACTCACAGAGTATGAGCAGAGCCGGATTTACACCTCATGGGGCCCTAGGCAAGATATCGGTTTGGGCCCCCCCCTTCACACACACAATGGCCCCTCACACACACCCACACATAATACACACACACAGCGGCCCCTCACACACACACATAATACACGGACACAGCGGCCCCTCACACACACACACACATAATACACGCACACAACGGCCCCTCACACACACATAATACACGGACACAATGGCCCCTCACACACACACACATAATACACACACTATTAATATACTACCCTACCCCTCCCCCAACTTACCTTTTTTCCATCTAGGAGCTGTAGACTGGAGTCTTCATCCCCTTCACATATGGGATGGCACATGTGGTGCACGTCCCATGTGACACAGAGCAGGTCACACAGAGGAGGGAGGGAGAAGACCAGCCACCACACTAGCCCCATGTGGCCCCTCCCCCAACTCGCGGCACCCGACCCCCCTCCCCGATTCACGGCACCCCCCCCCATGCTTGAGTCGCGTGGGGGGGGTTGTGCCAACAGTCAGGGGAGGGGCCGATTTTTTTTTTTTTATTATTGTTATTTTTTTTTAAATTGCACCTGTCCCCCCCAGCTGGGCCCCCCGAGAGCCGCTAGGCCCTAGGCAGGTGCCTAGGTTGCCTAGCTGTAAATCCGGTCCTGAGTATGAGAGAAATACTCTATAATAAAGAAATATGATCCCAGGGGAAGAACCTGTAGCTGTAAATTTAATTACAGAATCCACAGGGTTTCAGATCTTGGTTGCATTGGACCTCACCAAGATTACTTGGGGAACCCTAAATTATAATAATATATAAGCCCTGGCTAAACTAATTGATAATATTACTGAGATGTATGATGACACATTCAAGTATACGGGTAAGGAGCTACAAGCTGTAACAAAGAGAGGGGTTTGCCACAGGCTTCTAAGAGAGGAATAAACTATTTGTCTGACTGTGCAGGTAAAAGGCTGTAGACCAAGTTATATAAAGGTGTAGCACTGCACTTAGGTTCAGTTACACACAGGTCTGAGATATATGTGTTACAAAGTGTAAGTAAGAAATGTAATTTAACTTACATGCATTGAGTTGTCTTCCACAGCAATAGCAGAAGGCTGACAAGGTGTCTGCAATCAACAGTGGTTGCAGGAGGCTACAGGGTATTTCTTTAAAAGGCAAAGGGGGAGTTCTGCCTATCCATTGAGCCAAGCCTGTTGGAGGAGTCTCAAATATAAAAACCTGAACTTTGCAATTGTGCATTGTGACCGATGCCAGCTAATGGCCGTTGACCAGTTAGGGAAGCTGGGAATAGTAAGTAGAGATGTTCACTGACCCCCGTATTTTGGTTTTGATTTTGGATCTAGAATAAGTTCATGTTTTGGTTTTGGCAAAACCGCCCTCACGTGTTTTGGTTTTGATTTTGGATCTGTATTATTTAGAAAAATAGCTAAAATATGCTAAAATCAAATAATTTGGCTAATTATCTCACAGGTAACAATATTGTTTTCATCCATTTTAAGACAAAGACTGCAGCGAGCTGGCTGAATGCTAAGCGAAAGACTCACTACACAAACACATGGCAGTTCATTGCACACATAGGAAACATTACACACAGCAGTGGCAGAAAAGAAAAGTGGTGCAAGATGGAATTGTCCTTTGGCCCTCCCATCCACCCCTACGTAAGATATTGAAAAGGACATGTACAGTTTAACAAAGCAAGCGCTCCAGCAACAAGGAGTGCCACTTCTCTGGCTAAAGTGCTTGGTTTGTTTGGGTCCCCACAAAACAAGCTACCAATAGCTTAGCTGCCTTAAGCCCAACAGTGCTGTCAGTGAACTCTACATTATTAAACCATGTCTGCTCGTGCTGCATCTTTAATCTCCTTCTCCCCTGTGAATACCTCCCTCTCATCCCTGAAGAACTGCCAAACTTATGTAGACACAGGAATGGATATTACGACTGGAGAGGCATGGCACCTGCTTCAGACAGACTTGTGGGCAACATGGAATCCATCATGTTGGAATACGCAGCATTGAACAGAGATTTAAACCAACATACAGGCACAGTTGAGGAGACTGTACTTAAGTTAAAATGTGACCCACTGGATTAGGTTCCGGATTCAAGAGAGCTTGTACATGAGAGATTCACTGCGCTTCAGAAGAATAATACAGAGGAGGCCGTGAGGAAGAGCGAGAAATATGTCCAGTTTGAAAAACAGCTAAGAGACCTGAGAAAACAAATCGGTGTCACCGAGCTCTGCAGATGAAGCTTTGGAAGATAAAACGAGGAGATCGCCGTCACTCAGAGCACTCCTATAACACAATTGGAGATGGTGAAACCAGTGAAAAACAAAGTATGTGGTCACACGTACGAAAGAGAAGCAATTAAAAAGATGATTGAAAGCAAACTTCAGATGGATAAATCCACCAGGTACCCAAAAATTGGCTGTGACCATTCTAACATGAGTATTTCGGATCTTGTTCCAGACAATGCACTATAAAGAGCCATTGACATTCACATCAAAAAGCAAGGACATCACTGAGCTTCGAATCTGTCCCAATCCCTAAAAAATTAAATATAGCTACTTCCTTTTGACGTAAAGTGCAGATTACAAACACATACTGATGAAACAGCAGGAAAGTGGAAGGTTTGAGTAATACATATACGCATCTATTTAGACATCCATGCTTATATTACTTCTGCAAGCAACATTGTTCTTTGCTAAAAAAAACTGTTGTCTTTATACTGTTAAAAATAATACTAATAACACTCCACCATTCTTTGGATGTTGATAGTAGGATCAGTTGGAGTTGCGGCAGAGGTGTCACTAATTTTGGTCAATTCTAAGACAGTAGACCAGACCAGGTGTCAAAATGTTGTGCTGAGTCATCTGCGTCATCAATGGGTGTCTTGGTGAAAGCTAAGTTTTGCAAAGCACACAACAGTATATAGCACATGTAGGTAACATTGGCATACAGCAGTAGCTAAAAGGAAAAGTGGTGCAAGACGGAATTGTCCTTGGGCCCTCTAACCCACTCTTATGTTGCATCTTAAAAAGGACATGCACACTTTAACAAACCAAGTACTTCAGCAACAAGGAGTGCAACTTTTGTGGCTGAAGTGCTTTGTTTGTTTGGACCCCAAAAAAACAAGCTGGGCTTAAGGCACCTAAGCTAACTGTGCTGTTAATTAACTCTACTGTGGCAAGTCATGCACCAGTGGAAGCTGTTCTTGCCTGTTATTGGTTTTATAAGACCAAAAAATCCACGTTATGTATGGAATTATTTTTACCCAAATGGAAAGCTCTTGGGAAAATCAGAAACTTATGCTAAAAAACAACAAACTGTCCAGCATCAGCTTCCTCCCTTCTCTCAGCTAGATCCTAGCACCTACAATCTACACCCCCAGCACCATCATCATCAATATCCTCACTAGTGATCAGAGTTAGGCCTGCATCCAAGTTGCTAAAGCGAGATGACTCCTTCCCTATCCAGTATTTCTCAGAAGAATCCTTGAGTGTTACGCCCGCTGCTGCGGGTGGATCTTCAACCCAGAAGCAGACCAAGAAGTAGACTACTAGTAATTTACAACAATTGACTGTTAAACAATCCTTTGGAAGAGGAAGCAGGTATGGCAGCTGTCACCCAGTTGCACAGCAAATCACAATATCCACCATTGATGCAGCAGGTTTTAGACAGTTAATTGAGGTACTGTGTCCCCGTTGCCAAATTCCATCTCAACACCATTTTACTAGACAAGCAATTCCTCACCTGTACCAGGAGGTTACAAAAAAGAAAATTATTGGGATACAAAATGCCATTCTACCCACTGTACACTTAACCACAGATATGTGGACAAACGGAACTGGGAAAACTAAAGATTATATATGAATACCTTCCGTGTTGTCACCTGTGAAGGGAGTGCAGATACTGTTAGCTTGAGTCAAGTGATTCCCCTAATTAGACTTTTTGAAAAGCAGCTTGAGAAATTGAAGGAGGAAATGAAACAAAGCAATTCCACTAACTATGTTGAACTAGTAGATCAAGTGCTTTATTTACTTCGCCAGGATCCAAGAGTTATCAACATCTTGAAATGAGATCACTACATTTTGGCAACGGTGCTTGATCCTAGGTTTAGGAGCCATGTCTTCTCTTTGTTTCCAACTGACCCAGATCTCAAGAGATGCAATGAGCTCCTGGTCAGCAAGCTGACAGCTCAAGTGTAACATGACACATCAACGTCTCCTCCTTCAGTTTCTCTGGCAACTACTGCTAGGAGAAAACTTAGCATTCCCAAAACGCCAAAGGCTAGATTTGCTAAAGTACGGGTTTGAAAAGTGGAGCTGTTGCCTATAGCAACCAATCAGATTCTAGTTGTTATATATTTAGTACATTCTACAAGATGACAGCTGGAATCTGATTGGTTGCTATAGGCAACATCTCCACTTTTTCAAACCCGCAGTTTAGTAAATCTAGCCCCAAGTTGTGATGCAGATGAGTCAGCACAACATTTTGACATTTGGTCTGGTCTAAAAGAAATGCCCAAAAATCATGACATCTCTGCCATAAAATTAACTAGAAATTCCATGAAGAAGGCCATTACTGGGAATTACATCAAAATACACAGACTTCTATGATGGTGGATTCCAGCGGGTTTGAATTATTACTATTTGACGATGATGTACACACTGATGAGGGTGAGGATGATGACAGTGTAGAGTACAGGTGCTGGGATCTAGCTAAGAGAAGGGAGCTAGCTGATGCTGGTGTATTGTTAATATTTTGCATAGAATGGCATCTTGGCAATTTTATGTTTTTCTACAGTAAACTTTCACCTTTATTAGAGAGGTTTTTTTTCTTTAAGTATGTAAAAGCTTTTATTTACATTTTTGTTTCCATGACTTGAAACCACTATCCACTTGAACTTTATCTTTAGCACATGACGTAGAGGGATTTGTATCATCATGACTAAGACTACAGAGTGAAAAGAACACTGTGACTGAAGACCCGAGGGTGACAAGAACACTGCCACCCCTCCTGTTTCTGTATGAGCAATGGCACAGAGCATTGTGACTGGAGAGTGACAAGGACACTGCCACCCCTCCTGTTTCTGTATGAGCTATTGCACAGTACAATGTGACTGCAAACTTTTAAGAACACTACCAGCCCAATTATTTCTCTTGTAGCACTGACAATGAGCAATGGCACGTAGACTGTAGACTAGCAAGAACTCTGGCACCTCTCCTGCTTCTGAGTGAGCTATATTAACACAGTACAATGTGGCTGGAGACTTTTAATAACATGCCAGGCCTAATATTTGAATTTTTGTTTCAGCACTGAACACTGCCAACTATCCTGTTTCTGGGTGAGCTATGACACAGTAGAATGTCATTGGAGACTTTTAAAAACACTGCCAGCCCTATTATTAGAATTTCTGTTTCAGCACTGAACACTGTCACCTCTCCTGTTTCTATGAGAGCTATATCTCTGTAGAATGTCACTGAAGCCTTTGAAGAACACTGTTAGCCCTATAATTTGTCTTTCAGCACTGAAAACTGCCACTTCTCCAGTTTCTGTGTGAGCTATAACGCTTTATAATGTAACTTTGGACTTTCAAGAACACTGTCACCCCCCATTTTTCTGTTTTAACTATGACGCTGTACCAACTGCACTGGAGACTGCAAACAACCCTGCTACTCCTTTTGTGTCTTTCTGTGAAATAGCGCCGGATCTCCGTTGAGGGCGGTATTTATAGAATTCAAAACTCGTGATATCCGACGATGCGACAATGACATTTTGCCTCGTTTTCAGTTCCGATGGTGCGCGAAATTACCAAGCCGGCTTGGATTGGTACTCAGATTGGCCATGTTCGAGTGGGCTTGGTTTTCCGAAAACCGAGCCTGAGCATCTCTACTAGTAAGTGGTAGGTTGCCTTGTCTCATCCTTACATTTGCTGTTTATTGTGTAGCAACAATAAAAGTACTTTTTAATTTTTAGGCAAGAAGTTGTCCATTTGACTGTGACATGGGCATCTGAGGGTCCCCATGTCACAGAAGGGAGCTCTTGCCACAAAGCTTACAGGAAAGAATTAGTACAACATATAATGGTACTAAATTATCTGCAACAATAAAAGTACTTTTTAATTTTTAGGCAAGAAGTTGTCCATTTGACTGTGACATGGGCATCTGAGGCATCTGGAGAAGAAGGGTTAAGTAGAGCTGCATCTTTACTGTGTGTAGCCCCGGCATCACAAGAGAGGCAAGGGAGCTTTTGAAATCCCTATTTGGGGATTTACACCTAGGGATTAACCTGCAGTTCTATCCTACAGTGACTGCTGTGTTCTGACTGGCCATATTTAAGTTATGGTAATAATTTATAGATTTTTTAGTATTATAATCTTAAATTGTACTTCAAGGAGGAATGTTTTTTTTATTATCTTTTTATCGAATAATGCTGTGATACAGGACCCTGTAGTACTACAGAGGTAGTACTACAGAGTCCTCTCAAACCTTTTATGTTTCTCTCAAATATAAAAGATTTGAGAGAAGTCCTTTAATGGGCTAAATGAATAACAACCCCCAAATTCCTGAATCTAGGAACAAATTTCAATTGAAAAAGCATACTTGGCATCGTCCCCAGAACCAAAGACCTGGAGCCCTGCATGACCAGATATATGACTGCAGTCTCAAAGTTTTTTCTTCTACTTTCCTATTTGTTGCAGTAAAATCAGAATTGGTGACATAGAGGTTTATTCTTTATGTTCCTTATGTCCCTTTGTCCCTTCTGTAAAAACTACAGTAATTCCTCTAGAATGTAAGCTCTCATGGGCAGGGTCCTCTCTACCTATTGTCTCATGTCTATATCCATCTTCCTCTTTTGCTACAAACTGTGTACGTCTCTACAGATTGTTACTCACACTCAGTTATGTTATTTGGTGTAACTGTTACCGTGTAGTTTTGATTTTGTTCATTGTATTAGTTATATGTTATCTGTAACTGTATGATTGTCCGGTACTACAGAATCTGTGGTGCCCTAAATATAAATAATAATAATAAAGTAATTTATACTCTTTGGAGGAAATTCAATTGACTGCCAGTGCACTATTACTGTTAGTACGGTAATCTTAACGCAGATTTTTGCTTTCGGCTCACAGAGGTGTGATCAAAAATCAGCGTTGAACTTACCATAACTAAAGGTAATAATGCTTACTATTACCGTAGTAATGTAAATAGTGGGCTGGTCGCGTTGTTTGTGTCAATTGAATTCCCCCTTGGTGTGATATCAGGAGTAGAGCTGGTCACTGACCCCCGTGTTTTGGTTTTGGATTCGGTTTTGGATCTGGATTACCGTCGTGTTTTGGTTTTGGTTTTGGTTTTGCAAAACCGCCATAGCGTGTTTTGGTTTTGGTTTTGGTTTTGTTTGGTTTTGTTTTGCTATTTTGTTGTAAAATCAATGTTTTTGGGCCTAAACTAACCCAATTTAGTGCTCCAACTGTTTTAGAGATAAGTAATCTAATTGTAGAGGTAATAAATCATCCAAAAAGCAGTTTAATTCTTCGTTGGTAGGCCTTCATTTATTATGCACACAAAACAGATTGTCTTCCTCTCCATCTATGCATATTGGCAATGCAGCCATCGTCTTTGCATGTATATTACACCCTACACTTATAGTTAAATATGTAAAGAAATGGAAAAAGGCAGTTTGCTTTCTGTCTCTATAGGCCCCCCTCCACTTGTTTACAAAACCAAAAAATTCAGCCGTTATAGACTGTACAATATTAAATGACATGGAGAAAGCCAGTTTGTTTTCTGTCTCTCTAGGCTCCCCTCCACTTGTATAAAATACAAAAAAATTCAGCCATTATTGACTGTTCAATATTAATTGACATGGAGAAAGCCAGTTTGTTTTTGTCTCTCTAGGCTCCCATCCACTTGTATAAAATACAAAAAAATTCAGCCGTTATAGACTGTACAATATTAATTGACATGGAGAAAGCCAGTTTGGTTTCTGTCTCTCTAGGCTCCCCTCCACTTGTGTAAAATACAAAAAAATTCAGCCATTATAGACTGTACAATATTAAGAGAAATGGACAAAGGCAGTTTGGGGTCACTCTGTCTATGACACCTTAAGGAGAAATTGCCAAAACAGCAGCCTTTCAAGACGGTACGTGATATGGAAATGCCATAAGTCCCTTTCCTCTTTGAGGGTAGATTGCACCCTACACTTACATAGAAAGATGTTATCATTATCATCTTCAGCTTCATCCTCACCCTCATCAGTGTGTACGTCATCATCACAGACTATAAATTCATCGCCGCTTGAATCCGCCATTAGCGAACAGTCAGTGCTTGGATGTCTTGGATGGTGAAGGCCTTCCTCGTGGAAGATGTAGTTCATTTTTATAAACATAATTTTCTCCACATTTTTGGGAAGTAACCTTCTACGGCGATCACTGATTAAGTTTCCTGCTGTGCTGAACACTCGATCAGAGTACACACTGGAGGGTGGGCAGCTTAGGTATTGCAAAGCAAGATTGTACATGGGTTTCCAAATTGCCTGCTTTTTTTCCCAGTAAGGAAAGGGACTGTCTGACGCTTCCATATCAACTACCTCTTGAAAGTAATCCTCCACCATCCTTTGCATGTTTATACTCGTATTGGATGAAGTTATGGGCAAAGTGACACATTTTTTAGAAAAATCATTCAAACCAGCCCAGATGTTAAATTGTTCTGGTCTGCCACCTGCATCTTCCCTGCTTCTTTTTGGGAATTTTAATCTTTTACGAGCAGCAGCAGCTTGAGAGACTGAAGGAGGACACGTTGTCAAGCTGAGGCCCAGTTCAGCGGCCAACTTGCTGAGCAATAGCTCCTTGCAAAGGTTCACATCTCGCTCATTTACAAGTAAAGACTCAATGTAGGTTTTAAACCTTGGATCAAGCACAGTGGCCAAAACGTACTGATCCGAGTTCAAGATCTTAATAACTCAAGGATCATTGTGAAGCGAATTAAGTACTTGATCGACAAGGCCAACATACTTTGCTGAATTGCTTGCTTTCAGCTCCTCCTTCATTTTTCTCAAGCTGCTTTTCCAATAGTCTAATTAAAGGAATGACTTGGCTCAAACTAGCAGAGTCTGCACTCACCTCACACGTCAAAACTTCAAATGGTTTCAGCACGTTGCACAGGACTGAAAGGATTCCCCACTGTGCAAGAGTGAAATACATCCCCCCTCCTTTCCCAATGTTATGGTTTGTGCAATATGCTTGGATGGCTTTGCGCTATTCCTCCATCCTCTGAAGCATGTACAGGGTGGAATTCCACCTAGTTACCACCTCTTGCTTAAGTAGGTGGCAGGGCAAGTTAAACTGCTCTTGGAGCTGCTGTAATCTCCTACATGCTGTGGCTGAATGCCTGAAATGGCCTGGAATCTTACGGGCCACCGAAAGCATCTCCTGCACCTCACAGTTATTTTGTAGGAAGCTCTGCACCAAGTTGATGGTGTGAGCAAAACAGGGAATATGTTGGAAATCACCCAGCTGTAATGCTCGCACTATGTTGTTGGCGTTATCAGAAATGACATACCCTGGGGAGAGTCCGAGTGGTATAAGCCATGCATCAATCACATATCTTAGTTTGTGTAACAAATTGTCAGCCATATGCCTGTTAGTGAAGCCGGTGATACAAAGAGTGGCCTGCCTGTGACAAATGTTACGTAGTGGTGTACATGCTGCTGCTGTTCCTGCTGGTGAAGGTGAATGACCAACCCAGTTGGCTGTCACAGTCATATAGTCTTTGGTTTGCCCACTTCCACTTGTCCACATATCTGTGGTTAAGTGGACAGTGGGCAGAATGGCATTTTTCAGCGCAATCTCTACATTTTTACACACTTTTTGGTATAGTTGTGGAATTGCTTTACGGGAGAAATGGTGTCGCGATGGCATTCTGTAACGCGGACACAAAACCTCAATTAACTGTGAAAAACCAGCTGCGTTTATTGTGGAGATTGGACGCAGATCTAACACTAACATTGTAGCCATGGCGTCTGTGATTCGTTTGGCGACTGGGTGACTGCTGTCATATTTGCTTCCCCTCGCAAATGATTGTTTCACAGTTAACTGCTGAAATGTAGGACTGCTCATTTTCTTGATCTGCCTCTGGGATGACGATTCACCCCCAGCAGCAGCAACAGCAGCAGCAGTGGGACTAATGCTTTCTTCAGAGGAATCAATAATAGTGCAGGAGTCATCCAGCCTTAAGTGGGATGCCGGGCTAACTCCGAGCACTACTGAGGATATTGATGAGGATGGTGTGGTGGGTGTATTTTGTAGCCGTCGGGATGTCGGTGAGCGGAGGGTCTTAGCTGATGATGGAGTGCTTGTATTTTTTTGGGAAGAACTTTCAGCTTTTCCCAACACTTTGCCATGAACTCTCCTTAAATGGTGTAACATAGACGAGGTTCCAAGATGGTTAAGGTCCCTCCCTCGACTGACTGTGGCTTGAAATACACTACAAATGGCTATACAATTATTGTCTGGATTTAGGTAGAAATAATTCCACACATAAGAAGTGGATTTTTTTTTGTTTTATGGCCAGGCATGACAATGGTCTTTTTCTTGTCACGTGCCAGAACTGCTACCACTGGTGCAGGACTTACACAAACAACCTCATCCTCATCAACATCCTCATTAGCGCCCTCGTCACCCACACAAATCTCCCCCTCATCCTCTTCTAATTCGAAAAGTGGCATCCTCAATTTGGTTATCACCGGCTACTCTCGGGCTACTAAGGCACACATGAGCAGAATGCTCACGATTAGACATCCCAATGTTGGATGGACTCTCCACAGGGATTGTTGTCATTTGTGATTTAGAGCAAACATTATCCTCTAATGCCTTACAGTTCTCTTGCAGCTCGGCTTTGATGCGTAACAGTAGTTGTGCACCAATTGTAGGCTGGATAACTTTTTGGGATCTGCCACTAATAGCCAAAGGTGAAGGCCTCATTCTCTCTTTGCCACTGCGTGTGTAGAATGGCATGTTTGCAATTTTTTTTTATCGGCACTTAACCTTTGCTCAGTAGCACTTTGTTTTCGCTTTAACACAGTAAAAAAAAATTTGTTTTTTGTTTTTTTGCACTGATATGGAAACACTCTGTTGTTTGACTTCACCTTGGACAGATGACGTACTGGGAACACTAGCATCAGGACTGGTGACAGAACCTGGTTGCTCATTCTGATCATATGTGGACTGCTTTGAATCCATTCTGAGCACAAAGCACTTGTAGTGGTAAAAATTATTTGGTAGATACTGCTGACAGATATGACTTTTGACAGCCAGAAATATTTATGCACAATTAGGGGGGACACCCCAAAAGCACTGGGGAGTGTTAAAAATTAGTTGGTAGATACTGCTGACAGATATGACTTTTGAAAGCCAGAAATATTTATGCACAATTAGGGGGGACACCCCAAAAGCACTGAGGCAGGGCTAAAAATTATTTGGTAGATACTGCTGACAGATATGACTTTTGACAGCCAGAAATATTTATGCACAATTAGGGGGGACACCCCAAAAGCACTGAGGAGTGCTAAAAATTAGTTGGTAGACACTGCTGACAGATATGACTTTTGACAGCCAGAAATATTTATGCACAATTAGGGGGGACACCCCAAAAGCACTTGGGAGTGCCAAATATTAAAAAAAAAAAATTATAAACCTCTATCCTCCTCTCTTCTCTAGCGATTGCAAGAAGAATATTGTATTCTCTGTCCCTGCTTTAATCAGCCTGTGACTACACCCTGCTCTCTCCCTCTGTCAAATGGAGATGGATTGCTGTGGAGGCGTGTATTTATAATCTTCAAGTATCGCGAGAACCGAGCCCCGAGATCCGACGACGTCGCGATGACGTTCGGCCTCGATTTCGATTCGGAACGGGCGGGAGAGTACCAAGCTCCTCAGCTCGGTACTCAGATAGCCATCTCCTATCGGGAGTGACTTGAATAGTTATAAGATGGGGATTTGCAAGTAAAAAATAATAAAAGTGGAGTTAAAATTAGTTTTTCCTAGTAAGTCCATTGAATTTGGGCAGATTAAATATATTCCAGTCATTGAGAAAATTAGATTTAAAATCTTTACTTCTTAATGGACTGCACATTTCCATTAGCAATATAAATCGACTAAAATAGGAATAACAAAAGCTAAGACATCTAAGTCATCTCATAAGGCAGAGGAACATACATTTAAGAAATACTTATAGAAACTTGAGGGTGCGGAAAACCCCCAACCCCCCCTTCACTGTTTTATGCTGTTATTCATACTTCTGACTAGACAAGAAAGCTTATAGACCCTGAATAACTCTTAGACTTGGAACCACCTCCTCCTTATAAAACAAAATCCTCTGCAGTGTAGGGAGCAATAAGTCAGGTACCTGTAGTCAGTCATAATGTTTTGTCCAGCCTTTGAAAAAATATTTTGAATGCTCTGTCAGATATTTGCCTCAGAAAAGCTGATTTATCATTATAAACAAACCATACTTGAAGATTATTTAGATAGACTAAAATAGACATATTAGCCTAATTTAGGTATCCATAATGCTCAACTAGCTACTACAGAAGCAGTGGTGAATCATTTTGCATAGAAACTACTACCTAACATATAACCAATGATACATATTTGCAGTTGCATGGTCTACAAAATCACCTGTAGAATGAGTAACTAATCACTGCTTAGCCTGTCAGAATAACAAAAAAGCAAATTCAGAAACCAAATTAACGGCATAAAAATTACAAAATCTTTTAGGAGGGAAAAAAGAAGAGAGTAAGGGATGGAGTACAGTAGGGAAATGGGTGAGCATTTCAGCCTCAGAGTGACCCTGACACCTGTCACTACTGTGAACAATTAGGGCAATGGAAAACACAATATAGGTCAAAAACTGTGTAAACCTTCAATGTCCTACAATATTTTCAACTTTAATGACTACTCCCTGGGTCCAGTTCCGCAATTATGGCACCTTTGGTCAACCTTAAATTTATCAGGTCCTTCTGTTGTATTACAAAACAAAAAGACAATTATTGTCGGCACCTATCCTTAACACTGCAAATTTGTTTGTATCTAGGAAATTAAAAATAGGAGGTATCACAGAGTCAGAGTTACCTCAAAGTATGCAGGTCCTACACTGACCTATATGCTTAAAACACCATTAAAATGCAGCTAAAATCAGATGCATTCACCTCCCATGTACAGAGACTTACATCTAGTAAGGACTGGTTGTTGAGAGAAACCCAAAAGGGCTAAAATATAGCTGACTAGACAACACAAGGCAATATTTTGAATCAAAATCAGAGAAGAAATAAGACAGCACTCGGTTAATCCCATTTTATACATGCTACAAGCTGCACAGCAATATAAGTGCCCTATATGTATACAAAAAAATGTTATTGGCACTTGTCCTTAACACTGAATATTTGTGTGTATCTAGTAGACATGTGCGCTGACACTCGTGTTTTGCTTTAGGATGTGGTTTTGGTTCTAACAGGTCTTTGTTTTTTGGTTTTATTACTGGTTTTGCCCAAAAATCATGTAAGGTTTTGGTTTTGGATCTGGATTCAATTAAAAATTGTGAAAAATAGGTAAAATGTTGTGACTTGTGGCTGTTTTTGCTCCTATATTTCTATTTATAGTTACCATTAATTTCCAGTCATTTTCAGTCTAATTTCTAATGGTCTTTTCAGAACTGTCAAATTTTCACCAATTTGGCCATCGTCTGCTGAGAGCTGTCTTAATAAAGGATTTTGTAACTTTTTTAGTATGGGTGCAGGCCACCTTCATCTATTTACTTTTATAATTGTCCAACTCTATTCATTCATACCATTGTCCATTCAATGACCTCTGCCTGTTTTTGTAGCATTAATGTCTATGATGGATTCCCTCTTATGTTCCAAATTATTATCTCTTGCACCTTACACACCCTACACTACAATTTTTTTGTTTATTATATCTAATAGGCTTGCTTCAGTTGGTGACATGAGAGATGACATTTTTTTTGCAGTTGTTGCAATGTTCTACATGCGGAAGCTGAATGTTGTGTTATGTGCGTATTGTCGCTAAGCAATAACGATTGTCGAACCTCGAGTTGTGTTTCCAACGCACAAAGATTTATTCGCAAATTGTAGAATAATATGCTCAAGCGAAGTAATAATAAATACAGCCTTACTTATCGCAGGCGCTCTGGATCCAGTGCAGTCATTCAATCCTGAAGTCTGGGGACAAGATGTCTCTACACTGGATCACAAGCTGCTGCTTATATACACAATTAAATACAGTAATACAATGAAGATGGTATAGCTTGCATCTATTGGTCCAGGTCTCAGGAATGTCCAAGGGGTTGTCAATCATTGGCTGGTTCATCCTAAGGAATCCAAAGGAGGGGGTCACCTCTCCAGGGGGTATGCTCGGCTCTTCCTGCCAAGATTCCTTAGTCTTAGGTAGTTCATAATTCCCTATTATTCATAACTTGTGTATGCACTCTGCGATTCCCTCGCAGAGTGAACCAAACAGTAGGATATGTAACGAGGTTCATTATGATACCACTCATGATGTAATTCCTTCAACCTGTTCCGTGTATTTCACTAATATGGATGTAACTCTGATATAACATATAAATACTACTATATTTCGACATAACTGACTATGTGTTGAAACTACCATTAATGTGTACTATTTTATAAGTATGCGCGTTTGTGCGAATGTATGGTAAAAGACCAATTACTGTTGCTGCCACGTGTAGTGGATGCGTACGCTCTTTCACGTCGTAGCGTGCCCTTGTACGTCAATGTGTACCGTACGCATCTTTTCAGACAAAGACAACCAAGTTTGCTAGACTTTAATTGAAATGACTTTATCCAATTTGCTGACTTCAACAGCTCCACCCTTTGATAGTGTACTAAACTATCACCCAATCACCGTTTCAAGTTCAGGATTATACAATACTTATTCACAGACCATGATCTCGGTATCTGGTACCACCTTTTCAGTCTCTTTCTCAGTGTTACTCCTATGAGACCGTTTTCCACACTTCAACATAGTAGGAACACATTTGACAACTAAACCAATTGCTAAGATGACACCCAGTATAAGCAGAAGGAGCTTACCTACACTAGCAACCATTTCCTGTACCCACTCCCACAGACCGGAGAACCATTTCACAGGGTTTAACCACGAGAACCAACCCGCTACCTTTTCCCTGACCTCATATAACGAAGAATTATGGCTCTTTCGAAATTCCCATTTCAGCTGCAAAATTTCATCCATCTTCCGGTCTATAACCTCTTTAGGGTCATCCGTATTATTAGTAATGTACGTGTAACATTTGACACCGAACTGGGTGGCCAGTGTCACACAGTACCCACCAGTAATAGAGGTGAGATAATTTAGTACCAGTCTATGTTGCACCAACTCCTTCTTGTACGCTTGTAGCTCCCTTCCAGTATACCTGAAAGTGTCATCATACATCTCGGTGTTACTATCTATTAATTTAGCTAGGTCTTGAATATATTTAAAGTTTAATATTCCCCGAGCGGTCCTGGTGAGATCTAGAGCAACCATAACTTGGAAACCAGCAGTTTCACTAATCAATTTTGTAGCTATGGGTTCCTCACCAGGAATCATATTTCTCTTGCCACGGTGTTCATACTGTGTGTGTATGTATGGTGGTGATGTAGTCTTGTGAATACCAACCATTTCTTCATGAGTAATAGTCATGATTTCAGGAACCAGTTTAGCTAAGAAACACAAGCCCTTGGAACTCGGAGTCACCCAGGAATAAGCTTTCCTCCCACAAACAAAATACACATTATCAGGGAGAACAGAAGGAACAGTATGCCCATTAATTATATCACACAGAGTTTTGATAAAACTACCCATGCCCAGTGTCTCCATTTGTTCTAGACACGTGTCAGCATTAATGACATTTTTACATTTATCTGTAGAGACTTTTCCAATGGATACCTTCTTATGTTTGGTTATACGCCCTAATCTGTGACTTCCATCAACATTCCTGCCTAGTAGTGACCTTGTGAGTCTCCCTCTTAAATGAGTGTGGCGAGCCATTGTCTGATCTGATAGGTCAGCCTCCCAATTCTCCAGGCGCTTTGCATGAGATATGTTTAGGCACAGCAAAGATCTGCCTATGGAGTATTGTCGAAGCGTCAGACTAGGGGACCTAGTATTATTGTACCTCCCGTCTATGGGCCTCCCACCCCTCAATTCGAGTACTTCAGATATGTTTAGAGGGAATGGCACTAGTCCTATATTATGCTGCCCTTGCGGCACGTGAGAGCACACCCAACACTCGGTTTGGTTTAGCACCTTACCCACCAGGGAGTGATAATCCTCCAAAGGATGCCCGCCTATATTCAGAGTACTAGGGGACTGGCATCGTTGGATGCATCTCTCTTCAACTAGGGAGTCTCATCAGACAATAGCCCCTCACACTGCCTCCGAGTTCCTGAGCTAGCACACTTTTTCATAACCCCTGGACCAAGTTTGATAATGGGCTGCTCTGAGTATCCTATTAACTTTTCTTCTGCCTCCATTTCATCCGTATCACTCCCAGAACTCTCCTCCGTCCTCCATCCTCCTTCACAAAAATAGAATGTCCTATAAAGAGTAAAAACAAGGAAAATCCTAGAACAAAAGAAAAACAAAAACTGCCACTCCATCGCTGGAAAGATAGTTCTGAGGCAACGTCTCTGGTTCAGGTATCTCGACTGCAGGCTTTAGGTCTCCCGGAACAGGCTCACAAGTGACAGCTCTATGTCGTCGGTCTTAGTTTTATCTTGCACTTTCTCCGGATTATGGACTCTCCTGCAGTGAGTGGAATGGACCCAAGTGTCTCTCTCTGCAACCTTCAGTGATGTAGTACTGGTCAGCAGCACTTGGTACGGGCCTTCCCTACGGTCTGTTAAACAACCTGAACGTAAGAAATTGCAGATCATAACATAGTCTCCAGGTTCAACATCATGACAGTTCGTCTCTGGCATACCAGGTGACAGCATTTTTAGTTTTTGTTGTTGTTGTTTTAGCTGTCTACTCATTCTTATAAGATATTGTACAGTCACTTCATTATTACACTTCAAGTCGTCTTGTGGACTCACGATCAAATGAGGTTGTCGTCCGAACAGTATCTCAAAGGGGGACAGATTAAGAGGAGGTCTAAGAATGGTCCGAATGCTATGGAGGACCAAAGGCAAAGCCTCAGGCCATGCCAACCCAGTTTCAGCCATTATCTTACTAAGCTTGTTCTTTATAGTACCGTTTACTCTCTCCACCTTACCACTGGCTTGTGGTCGGTAAGGGGTGTGAAGTCTGCTACCGATTCCCATGAGTTTACACATATTTTGGAAGATATCACCAGTAAAATGGGTACCCCTATCACTTTCAATGATTCTAGGGATACCGAACCTACACACAAAGTCTTGTACAATTTTCTTTGCAGTGAACACAGCAGTATTAGTGGCTGCCGGATATGCTTCTACCCAATCGGAAAACACATTAATACACACTAACACATACTTTAAATTCCTGCACGGTGGTAATTGGATATAGTCAATTTGTATTACCTGAAAAGGTTCGTCTGTAGGAGGGATGTGGGATGGCTCAGTTGGAATAGTTTTCCCAACATTTTTCCTCAAACAAGTAAGACATGACATTGCTTTCTTACCAGCCTGAGAGGAAAATCCGGGACCACACCAGTATGCTCTCACCAGTTTGCACATACCTTCTTTACCCAGGTGAGTCAGACCGTGTGCTGCTTCAGCCAGGCTTGGATAGTATGTTCGGGGAGCTACAGGCTTACCTTGTCCATCTCTCCAGAGTCCTGAGGACTCTTGACCACATCCCTTCGCCTTCCAGACCGCCTTTTCCTGCAGGGAACACAAATCTTGCATTTCAATTAATTTCTGCATGTCTAATGTCTGAAAAACCATCATAGTCTCGGTCGATACAGTCATAGGTTGCCCTGCTACCCAATTAGCAGCTTCGTCTGCTCTGTTGTTGCCCAATGACACTGGGTCTTCTTCAAAGGTATGGGCTTTGCACTTTATGACAGCTACTGTTCTGGGTAACTGTATCGCTGTCAGAAGTCCTTTTATGTGTTGTGAGTGTGCCACTGGTGTACCTGCTGCTGTCGTAAAGTTTCTAAGATGCCAAAGGGCCCCAAAATCGTGCACTACCCCGAAGGCGTACCTAGAGTCAGTATATATATTGGCTGATTTACCCTCTGCCAATACACACGCTCTCCTTAGTGCTACTAGTTCCGCCACCTGGGCTGAGTGAGGTGGGCCAAGGGGTTCAGCTTCAACCACATCCTGATCGTCTACAACAGCGTAACCAGTACATAGCTCTCCTGTCTCTGTCTGTCTATGGCAACTTCCGTTTGTATAAAACGTAAAATCTACATTTTCTAAGGGGGTGTCACGTATGTCGGGCCTTGCAGTAAAGGTCTGATTCAGGTGTTCCATACAGTCATGCGTGTCAGTATTCTTGCCTAACTCATCATCAACCAGGGTCTCCTCACCTCCCACCCTTTGTGTCTCTAGAGACACATACGGAAGGTATGTAGCTGGATTTAAGGTGCTTATCGTTTGATGGTGATGTTTGAGGGTGCCATCAGGGCTAGTTCCCACTTTGTGAATCTAGCTGAAGAAACATGTCTGGTTTGGGCTGAATTTAACAGAGCTGATACAGCATGGGGTGTATAGATAGTTGAATTATGTCCTAATACTACGTCCTCGCTCTTACTCACCAGAAGAGCCGTTGCTGCTACACTTCTGAGACATGTTGGGAGTGATCTTGCCACATTGTCTAATTGTGCACTGTAGTATGCTACCGGTCTGCTAGCGTCACCATGTTTCTGTGCGAGGACACCTGCTGCACAACCATCATCTTCTGTACAAAATAGCTCAAAAGGCTTTTCATAATCAGGTATTCCCAATGCAGGTGCTCTAGTCAGACTATCTTTAAGATTAAAGAACGCTTGCTCTGACTCTTCTGTGTGTACAACACGTTCTGGTTTTGAGGAAGAGACTAGCTCCTGCAATGGTAATGCCAGAAGAGAAAAACCTGGGATCCAGGATCTACAGTATCCACACATCCCCAAGAAAGTACGAATCTGCTTCTGGCTCTGCGGCAGAGTCATGTGTTGTATGGCCTCAATTCTGTCGGTTGTCAGGTGTCTTAGCCCCTTAGTGAGGCAGTGTCCTAAGTATTTGACCTTAGTCTGACATGGCTGTAATTTATCCTTTGCCACCTTGTGCCCTGTTTGTGAAAGATGAAGCAACAACAATTTAGTATCATGTAAACATGACATAAAAGAATCAGAGCACAACAACAAATCGTCCACATATTGAATTAGAACAGACCCATTGTGGGGTTGAAAGGATTGCAAACAGTCATGTAAGGCTTGGGAGAAAATACTGGGGCTGTCAATGAACCCCTGGGGTAGTCTGGTCCATGTGTATTGCACTCCCCTGTAGGAGAATGCAAAAAGGTATTGGCAGTCAGGGTGAAGAGGGACTGAGAAGAAAGCAGAACATAGATCAATGACAGTAAAATGACTGGCAGACGGTGGAATCTGCATGAGGATGACAGCTGGATTCGGCACTACGGGGAATTGGCTCTCAACAACTTTATTAATTCCCCTTAAGTCCTGGACTAATCTATAGCCCCTCCCCCCATTCTTCTTCACAGGGAAAATGGGACTATTTGCTGTACTGGCTGTACGAATTAAAATCCCTTGTTGTAACAGCCTCTCAATAACAGGATATACCCCTAGTTCCACCTCCGGTTTTAATGGATACTGTGGGATTTTTGGACCTATCCTACCACTTTTTAGATTGACCATGACAGGGGCTACGTTTGCCATCAGTCCAGTGTCCTGTCCATCTCTGGTCCATAGGGAACCTGGTATTTCCAGCAACATCCCCTTTACTTGAGATGGACTTTGTTCTATATCAGGAGAGTGTAACATTAACCTTTGAGGGGTGTCCAATATATCCTGTACCTCATGTGCGACCTTCTCCGGTATATCTAAGAACACAACATCAGAAGTACAGTATATGACACATCCCATTTTACATAACAAGTCTCTCCCTAGCAAGTTAGTTGGAGCAGCTGCAGCCAAGAGAAACAAATGCTTAGTATGCAGAGGCCCGATAGTAACTTCAGCGGGTTTAGTTAGAGGATAATGTTACACTTTTCCCGTTACCCCCATAGCTGGAATAGTTTTACTGGTCACTTGTAGATTGAAAGGAGAGGTTATCACAGATCGGGCCGCCCTTGTATCTACAAGAAAAGTTTGTTTCCTACCAGCTATGTCAACTATCATTGTTGGTTCTTCACTCTGACTCTCAGTTAACCTCACTGGCTGTAGACTACAGGTATGACCTGACCCCTAGCGCTGACTATCATTTTCTCGCGCAGCATTTGCTGCTATAATATGCGCGGGTAGCTGTGTGTTCTCTTGCCTATGTGTGTTTCTCCGTGGAGGATACCTATATGATTCCCCCCTTGATGTTTCTTTCCTTGCTTCTGGACAGAATCTCCTTATGTGTCCCTTTTTCTTACAACGAAAACATACCATTACCTTTGTGCTTGAGTTGTATGCTTGGTATGTTTGTGTTTGTGTGTGTATTCCTTCTAAAGCCTGAATACTCAACGTCATCGACCTATCACCTTTCTCTTCTTTCTTTCTAAAGATATTTTTGTCATGTTCCACAGCAGACTCCCTAAGAGAGTCTACTGTGATACCTCTCCAATTAGGTAATGAGGTTTGTACTCTGGTTTTTAAATTTTCCCTAGGACCATCCATTAACACTCCTACAGCTACTTCCCTGTGATGTGGGTCCTCTCTTATGTCAGTTACTCCGGTAAAGTGTGTCATTGATGCTAGTGCCCTAGAAAAATAGTCTGCTGCTGTTTCACTATCCTTTTGCTTAATGGTGAAAATCTTACTCCAATTTACCACTACTGGAAAATAGATAGCTAAGTGTTTGACAATTTGTGCTATATTTTTTTGGTTAATCTCATCAGTCAAGGTGTCATCTTCCTCCAACAAACAATCTTCAATACATTTTTGTATGTTAGTATTGGGAGGAAGACACGCCCTCAACACTACACGCCAATCCTTATTGGTTGGTTCGTGGGCATTTCCTAAGTCTTTAACAAATTTCTGACATTTAGCTAACTCCTTTCTAGGATCTGGGAATTCAGTCATAATGGAACGTAATTCTGATCTAGTCTAGGGACAATGCATTGTAACATTTCTTAAAGGAACTACACCATCCTTGTCCAGTTTCCCATTGGGAACTGATATTGTGCGGACTGGGTACGCACCCTCTGGTTCACTGCCTTCAGGGGATACGACAGGATTTGCTGGTTCAAGATTTAGAACGCTTTCAATCCTAGTGATCACGCTACTCTCACCTATCTCAGCCATTTTCTCATACTTGCGCTGAGCTTCTAGTACACTAACAGCATGGGCAAGGGCCGAAATCACAGTGGATTCATCTTCATCTTCTGATACACTTGTTTTAAACTGGCTTAAGACAGGATACAACTTAGCAATTTTCCTTTTTTCAGTTTTAATAACAGCTGTACTTACCGCTCCCACCACATAAGGTGGCGGGGGCGTGCTTGCGATGAGTTCGCCACCCTTCTCAATGGCTACTTCCGCCGTGCGTGCGCTTTTCGCCACGTGCGCTTTTCGCCACGCCTACTTCCGCTGTGCATTCACTGCTCTGCCACATGTTACCTTCCATTTGCCACAATTTTAAACAATCATTATGTCTATTTCTCACTTTTGTTGATTTAATCAACCATACTTTATCTTTTACATTATTTAGTACCTCTGAATAAAAACTTCCTATTGTTGGGAAAGGCCTATCACAATCTTTAGTCATCTTGACCCACATGTCGCAATATGCAGTTGTGTATGCACCATATTTCTTAAACATAAGGTACCTAGCTGACCCCAGTGGTCCTTCCTTAAGCAGCACAACATCAACCATCTCTAGCATTTGCTTCGCACCCATTGTGAAAACAACCTATTTCTCAACGCTACACAAAAATACTTTTTACCTGTTCTCCTTTCAAACAGAACTTACTAGAGATTTTTTATCCGTGGACGGTTTCACAGGCTACGCCCACACACCTCCTAACACAGAAATATCACTATGGACAACATAAATATCAGCTCCTCGATATCCTGGCTCTCCACAAAATTCTGTTGAGTATTACTGAACTGGTAGTACTGGAGTTTATCCGTTTGTACCAGCGTAATTCCTCCAGCCGTTCAACCCAAGTCACCAGCACGGTTGCAAAACCATGCGGTCCGATCGCACCGCTTAGCAATACTAACTATCGCTAAACCTTGCGATTGCCCTTGGGGAGAAAGTTTCCAAAAGCTTTTTAACTGTTCTCTTTTCAAACAGGGCTCTTGTTGCCAGTATACCTGCCTTGTATACTACCTCGGTTGCAAGCCCACCTCGTCAAACGGCAACCGATATCCCTGTCTTTTTGACAGTAAATCAACTTTCACTTCAAAATCATACAATCACCAAACACATACACCTTAGTTTTCTGCGCAGAAAATCAACAATGTTCCCAACAATAGTAATAATGTTTCAGAGACTTTCACAAGTGATTTATACTATGCATATATAACTATCAAATTGATTGTTTAACCACGTGGAAAATCTACCGGAAGTTCACGTACGCACAGCAGGAAATACACATACGCTAAGCAATGCAATACAGTTAAAACGCACAATGACAGAAAAAAGAAACAGTTTTCTCTTTTGTCCCTAGGTTCTAGTTAGCGTGCCCTAGATAATGCAAAACGGACATTCGGTTTCACAACACAGAGTAAAATTCAGGTTTTGAACACAATGCGTTCTTACCCGTATATGACACGTCTCCACCCTTTGTTGCGGAACCGAAATCCGTTGGTCTTGCGTATCATCGGCAACGAAACCTCCAAAGCTCACGAGCCCCCAAATTGTTATGTGCGTATTGTCGCTAACCAATAACGATTGTCGAACCTCGAGTTGTGTTTCCGACGCACAAAGATTTATTCGCAAATTGTAGAATAATATGCTCAAGCGAAGTAATAATAAATACAGCCGTTACTTATCGCAGGCGCTCTGGATCCAGTGCAGTCATTCAATCCTGAAGTCTGGGGACAAGATGTCTCTACACTGGATCACAAGCTGCTGCTTATATACACAATCAAATACAGTAATACAATGAAGATGGTATAGCTTGCAGCTATTGGTCCAGGTCTCAGGAATGTCCAAGGGGTTGTCAATCATTGGCTGGTTCATCCTAAGTAATCCAAAGGAGGGGGTCACCTCTCCAGAGGGTATGCTCGGCTCTTCCCGCCAAGATTCCTTAGTCTTAAGTAGTTCATAATTCCCTATTATTCATAACTTGTGTATGCACTCTGCGATTCCCTCGCAGAGTGAACCAAACAGTAGGATATGTAACGAGGTTCATTATGATACCACTCATGATGTAATTCCTTCAACCTGTTCCGTGTATTTCACTAATATGCATGTAACTCTGATATAACATATAAATACTACTATATTTCAACATAACTGACTATGTGTTGAAACTACCATTAATGTGTACTATTTTATAAGTATGCGCGTTTGTGCGAATGTATGGTAAAAGACCAATTACTGTTGCTGCCACGTGTAGTGGATGCGTACGCCCTTTCACGCCGTAGCGTGCCCTTGTACGTCGATGCATACCATACGCATCTTTTCAGACAAAGACAACCAAGTTTGCTAGACTTTAATTGAAATGACTTTATCCAATTTGCTGACTTCGACAGTTGAAAATGCCCAGAAAAAACCCTCACACACAAACACCGCGTGGCCGGCTCCTAATATTGGCTGGCCATCGAATGTGTGCGGTGGCCATCCTTAATTGTCTTCCACCACGTATTCACCGCATGCACAAGTGGTGAATAAAAATGTATTTATTAACATAGAATGTATAGTTAAATGAGAGCTGCTCTGATGGGGAAGGAATACCCAGCGCCTCATCAGTGAATGGGTTAAACACTGGTGCTAGGCACTGGGGGGGATATAAAAATATGTATTTAAGTTTTTAAATAAATTAATTAATGAAATTAATGAAAATATGCTGCAACACTGGTAATGAATTGGCATGCACCACTGGAAGGGTTACCTCCCGGCGTTTGTGTAAGTACACTTCCCCTGCCACTAGCTTCAATGAAAGAAAGGTATTGACCCCTCCAGGCTGATTCATGTGCAGACTGCCTTGAAATGTATTATTCCATCTGGAAATCACTAGGACGACAAACTACTATGTACTTGCCCTTATAAGGGCTACTTGAGATAATAAAAATATCACTGCTTCAAGATCCTATTTTGACACCTATTTACCTGCTGTAAATTCCTGTAACCTACAGACCAATCTAATCTTTTATCTGGCTGTTCTGAGGTTAGGACCCAGCATCCGGTACCAAAGCTTTGCCTGCTACCCCACAGCTCTGGCCAGTGTGTCAGAACAGGGGGAACCATCCACAGCAACCCTGATCTACAGGAATAGGTCAGGTCTACCAGCAAGGGGGTAAACTAGCAGCACAAGTAATCTAGAAGGAAGCCGTTCTAGGTGCTGGTGAAGGGTCTATTGGTGGCAGTAGGTGCACCTGCTATTGCATTTTGAGGTGTGCAATTTGGCAAGTGTTGGGATAATCCCAGGCAGCTATTTGAGCACCAGTCAGGACAGCCGAGAGGAGATGAATAACTGCAACCAGAAGAATGCACAGGGTGTCTGAGTACACAAACATGTCCAGGGCAGACCTTGAGACTCTGTACAGTGCCAAGGGCATTGATATCAGGCATTCAACAAACAGGGCAGTGATATGAGTGGTGCTGAGAGAATGGCACCTACAGCATGATACCCTGGCAGGGGAAACTAATGGCAGCAGTGACCAAGGTGGTGGTCCAGTTGAAAACCAGGAACAAGGTGAATCACACCTCCAGAGAGCAGCACTTTCTTCTCAACAGACTGCACCAGCAGAAACAGTCCTTCTGTCCTATGATGAGCGCAAGGTAGCCAGGCTAAGGATCCAGCCGGTGGCCTTAGAGAACAAGGCAACGGAAGCTGAGTGGGCACAGGTCAACGAGGCATGGCACCAAGAGAGTGCCAGCCATGCAGCCCTAGGGGAGGTGCCCTCTAGGGGATCAGGACTTTCACCTTTACATTGCCCTAAATTTGAGAACAGTGTTGGAAATATTGATGAGCACCTGCAAGAATTTGAAAAGACCTGCTTGCTACATGATGGACCCAGAGTGGAATGGGTCAAGTATTTGGATCCCCCACTGCAAAGAACTGCAGTGGAGGCCTACTGTGGCGTGCTGTTAGAGGATTGTGCAGACTATGATATAGTAAAAAGGGACCTTCTTAAATGGTACACTATTACCAGAGAGACCTATCATCAAACATTATGGGAACTTGCCAGTAACCGCCACATCACCAATGAGAAGTTTGCCAACTTGCTGCAGGAGTCTGCCAGGAAGTGAGTGCGTAGAGCAGGTGCCCAGACCATAAAGTGTGACAAACGAGAAACAGAATGATTAGCGTATCACATTCGTTTTGTCACAGGAGGTAATAGACCTAATGTGCCAAGAGCAGTTTTACCGTTGGTGTGCACCAGAGGTGAAAGAATGGGTGCTGAATAGGAAGCCAGCCACCTTGGATGTAGCCACCCAGTTGGTGAATCAATATGTGGCTGCTAGCCCACACTGACAGAAGCACCAGGTTAACAACCAACCCCAAAGGACTGTATAGTCAGGGGGACACCCCTTTTCTACGCACCCATAAAAAGCCAGTATCCAACAATTTGGGTATCTCTCGCCAGCCAACAACCCGCCTTGTCCCTAAGAGTAATCAGAGACGATCGGAGTCTAGGCTGGAGAAGAAGGGCTACAGCTGCGGGGAAACCAGTCCCCTAAGGAAGAACTGTCCCACAGCCTTGTACCCCAGATTTGTGCCACTAATCCAAGTTCTGGGGCCTGGCTGACTTGCATACCTGCTGAAGGTGAGCCAGTAGAGACTTTTTCCACCCCTGTCAGCCCAATGAAGTGTGGCATGATTGAAAGTGACTTGGAGGGAAGAGTCACTTGTTTTTCCAAAACACCCCCAAAAACCCTGCGGGGGAAGAACTCAATCACAGTGAGTGCCCATCTTATTGAATCTGCTGCAGTATTGCAGGGTCTCACTGCCAAAGTTACTGTGGCAGATGGACTGGATAAGGAAGTGCCTGTAGCAAGGGTGTATCTGAAATGGGGAGATGGCCAGGAGTTGGAAGATGTTGCCATTATGGATCGCCTCCCAACTGATGTGATCTTGGACAACAATGTTTGGGGTGGAATTGTGACCGCATTTCTTAACTTCATTACACAGAGCCAAGCTGCCACACTACATTCTTCAGGATGTACACTTGCACAACCAAACCCAGAGGAAAAGACTACAGTTGCTAGACAACAGTCATCGCCAGCAACCACAGCATCAGCCATCACAGAGAAAAAGACCACAGCTGCTACATCTTTAGGAACCAGGCAGCTCTTTGCCTCTGGAAAGACTACATCCCCTAGTAATGCAGAGGATGTTGTCTTTGGCCTATCAGATCTTGTGGGGTTGCCTGGTGATGCTCCTGCCCCTAGCAGTATGCCAGCTACAGCAGTGAGTATAGCTGACCACAGTGACCTCTCTTTGACTGACCCCACTTTGACTGATCCTAATAAAACCAACATAGACCCCCCCAGCAGAGTGCCCTGATTTAGATGATAGCGAGGGCTGCAGGGAAAAGTGATGCCACACTGTAAGGCATGAGGTGCCAAGTTGACAGCGGCCTTTCAAGGATGGCAAGGATGGAGGTGGTGAATGTGACTTGATGTAAAGGATTGCTGTACTGTGTATCTAGGATGGTAGATGGGGATAGACCAGTCTGTGAAACAAGTCTCAACTGGTGGTCCCACGGAGCTTTTGCGTGCAACTGATATCAGTTACCTATGAAATTCCTATGGCTAGACACCAGAGGAGGGACCGAACACTGAAGACAAAGAACTTTTTGTGACCTGGCAGGTTGGATGACATCCGGGCATACTGTAAGTCCTGTGATGTGTGTCAGCGACGTGGACGCCCTAGCGCTCATGCTCCCCTCAGGTCCTTTCCAATAGTTGGGGAACCTTTCCAGCAAGAGGCTGTGGACATATTAGGTCCCCTGCCTGTGTCCAGTAGATAAGTAAAGAGGTACATACTCACTGTGGTGGACTACGCTACTTGACATCCAGAGGCTATGGTTCTGTCTGCCATTACTGATATTATTTGATAGCGACGGTAGGCGGCAGCGAATCTACCATATGAATATGTTGAAGGCATACCACGAGTGTCTGGAACTGGTTGCAGCAGTTTGCTGCTTCACAACTGAGGAACAAGGGAGTGACCCATTTCCTGACTTCCTCAAGGATGCCAGAGGTGAAGGTGGTGTAGAGGAAATGGGCTGGGATAAGCAGTTCAGTGGCCTCAAGATTGAGGAAGTGCTGCTGCCCTCTGTGACTCAGTTTAGTAGGAAGCACAGTCAGACTTCCTTGGTGGTGCACCATGTAAACACTGGTGAGCATAGGCCAGTTAGGCAACCCGCTTATCAGGTCTCACCGGAGACCAAGGAGTGCATATACAGGGAGGTGCAGGAGATGCTTGAGCTAAGTGTGATCAAACGCAGTCAAAGGACATCCTCCATTGTATTGGTTCCCAAAAAGGACAAGACAACGTGGTTTTACATAGATTACTGCCAGTTGAAAGAGATGACCGTGTCTGACGCCTATTCCGTGCCCCGCATTGACGCTCCGCTAGACGAGCTAGCTGGAGCAAAGTATATCTGTCACGAATCACCCTAAAAGTTAAGTTACTAGAATCTGTTGTTGACTAGAGCTTCACCTTTAGCAACCAACATTCCCATAGAACCAGAGATGTTCGCTGGTACTTGGTTGTCCCCAGGACTTAACCTCGTGTAGTGGTAGCTTAACTCAGGTAGGTGGGCACCACAGTGGACTAGACAGTGGGATGCTGAGCAGAGATGCAGTATCTATGGCAACAGGGATGCAGGATACACCTGGAGCAGATAAGGCAGGTATACTGAGTTGCAATAAGATGTAGTACCAATCTCCACCAGTGTAACTGTTTGGCAGTGTTGAGTAGAAGTTGGCTGTAGTACGTAGTAGCCTGTGTGGAGATGGAGCTGAGGGCAACACAGTGCAAGGTGCCAGAGCAAGATCGAACTGGAATTCTTGAAGGAGAAACACAGCTGACACAGGTGAGTCTCATGGACTAGATAGCCAGTCACACGATCCTGTGGCTGGAAAATGATCTCGCAGATGAAAAAACGGACTCAAAACGCAGGCAAAGAGTTGGCCCAGGCAGCGTCAGGGTCACAAGCAAAAGGTCTATCCAGGCAGCAACCGGGGATGGTTGGGTCACAGGCAGAGGTCCAATCCGTGTATCAATGAGGAGTAGACAATTCACAGAAACAGGAGCACGGAGAAAAAAGTGTGTGAATGCTATAACTGGCAAAGATTCAGTGAAACTGACAGGTATCATTATTATTACCATTTATTTATATAGCGCCTCTAATTCCGCAGCGCTGTACAGAGAACCCACTCACATCAGTCCCTGCCCCATTGGGGCTTACAGTCTAAATTCCCTAACATACACACACAGACAGACACAAAGACTTGGGTCAATTTGTTAGCAGCCAATTAACCTACTAGTATGTTTTTAAAGTGTGGGAGGAAACCAGAGCACCCAGAGGAAACCCACTCAAACACGGGGATAACATATAAACTCCTCACAGATAAAGCCATGGTCAGGAATTGAATTCATGACCCCAGTGCTCTAAGGCAGAAGTGCTAACCACTAAGCCAATTTAAAGCAGTAGTAGCCAATCAGGGAAGGTGTCAGATGGAGCTGCAGGTGAGAGGAGTTCAAGTGATCACAACTAGGCTGACAGCAGCACTGCAGCAGACAGAAAGAAAACAGCAATTACCTGCTGTTCCTAACAATATCTCAACATCTGACTCAAGGAAAGGGTTTAGGCAGATACCAGTGACCCCAGAGACTCAAGAAAGGTCAGAGTCCATCACCCAATTTGGCCTGTTTGAGTTTAAGTCCATGCCATTTGGGATGAAGAATATATTAGACACTTTCCAGTGTGTGGTTGATTTTCTGCTGGAAGGGTATAAAGGCTTTGCTCAGGCGTACTTAGATGACATTGCCATTTGTAGTAAGTCCTGGGAGGACCATCTGAACCACATAGGGTAGGTGCTGGAGAAAATTCAGTGGGCAGGTCTGACCATCACAGCAGAAAAGTGTTAATTGGGAAAGTCAGAGGTGCAGTACCTGGACATCATGTGGGTGGAAGGTAGGGTTAAGCCAGAACTAGCTAATCTAGAGGCAATCCGAGACTGTCACCTGCCCATGACCCAAAGACAAGTACTGGCCTTCTTAGGGACCACAGGGTACTACAGGCATTTTGTCCCGGACTTTATTACTGTAGCGAAGCCCCTGACAGATCTCACAAAGAAGAAACTCCCCAATGTAGTTGACTGGACAGCTGCTTGTGAGCTGGCATTTCAGTTGTTAAAGGAAGCCCTGGTTTGCAGTCCAGTACTGTTGGCGCCAAATTATGACAGGGATTTTATTGTTCAAACTGATATTTTCATATAATGTACAGAATGAGTTAGGCATCATTCTGAACTAACTGGTATTTAGTGGAGAAAAACAGTGTGCTTTTGCTATATGACTGGGAGCAGTACTTAGTCAGGTGGGGCCAGATGGGCAGGAGCACCCTGTGACCTATTAGAGCAGAAAACTGCTGAACCAGGAGGTGAGGTATGCTACAATTGAAAATGAATGTTTGCATATTGTTTGCGCATTGAAAAAACTTCAACCTTACCTGAATGGATGACATTTCACGGTGGTGATTGACCACAACCCTTTAAAGTGGCTACAACACACCTCAGGGGGGAATAGCAGACCATTGCGGTGGAGCCTTTTAGTATTTTAGGTGGGAGATATAAAAGATAAATTTCCTGCCTTAGACAGTCTGGCATCAGGGAGTACAGGAAGCTGCCTCCCTCTTCCCGGCACTAGTTTCAATGAAAAAAGGTGTTGACCCCTCCAGGCTGATTCATGTGCAGTCTGCATGAAACATTCTGGGATGGTTAAAGGGGCAGGAGGCTGGATTACCTCCTGCCAAGATGGTCTCCAAAAATTTATATAAATAGCCCTGTTTTACCCTGAAATGTATAATTCAATCTGTACCTTCTGGAGATCACTAGTACAACAAACTAGTGTGTACTTGTCCTTATAAGGGCTACTTGAGCTAATAAAAGCATAACTTCTTTAAGATCCTAATTTGACGACTTCTTACCTGCTTTAAATTCCTGTGACCTACAGATTAGACCAATCTAATCCATTATCCGGCTGTTCTGAGGTTGGGAACCAGCATCCAGTACCAATGCTCTGCCCGCTACCCCACAGTTCTGGTCAGTGTGATCGGTCAAGGGGAACCATCCACAGCAACCTTGATCTAAAGGAAGAATTTACGTGTACCAGCCCAGGTGTCTAGCAAGGGGGTACCCTAGCAGCGAGAGTTAGCTAGGAGGAAGCAGTTTTAGGTGCCAGCGAAGGAGCTTTGTGGTGGCAGCAGAAACTCTACCTACTGCGTTTGAAGGGGCACAATTTGGGATAAAGTAGGGTGACGGAGGCAAGGCAAGGCCAGCTGGTCCTCTGCAACACAGACAGGGTGGCATAGGAGGTCCTTCCTGTCTCACATAGTTTCTTCCACTTAATATAAAACTCAATGAATGACCCTCAACAACATCACAAGTATTGAAACATACAAAAAAGCTTAGAATATAGTCGTTTATTGAAGGGGTTCTGCTGCTGACCCTCACACACAAACACCCAGTTTTTTCCCACTTATTATAGATGTCATTGCCCCGCACAACATTACCTTCACTAGTAAAGTTACATTTTTAAACAAAAAAAAATGTAATTGTTTTTCGGGTTCTGATGCTAATAGTCATACAACAAAAGCAAACTGTTTTTCTCCACTAAATACTAGTTAGTTCCGCATGATGCCTAAGTCATGTAGTACTCTATATGGAAACAATGATCGGCAAAGTTTTCTACCTCACTGATCTCTGGAGATTTAAACTGCAGATATCTCCAAATCCGAACCACTCATCTTTAGTATCTAGCAAATTGAAAACATTAGGTATTAGTTCTGATTTTGATCAAAATGTTTAAGTTTGCACCCTAGCGTAAAGGTTACCTCAGTGTATACAGGTCCTACACGGCCCTATATGCTTCAAACAACATTAAAATGCAGTTAAAATCAGACACTAACCTCCCATGTAGAGAGGCTTACATCTAGCAAGGGCTGGTTCATCCTTCTGTTGCATTACACTAGGAAAAGGTAGAGGTAGAAAGTTTTAAAACACAAGAGGCCTCATTTAGATGTTGACACTTTTTTCCCCAAATGGAAACAGCTTGTCACAAAAATATCATACTTATGTGTGAATGTTGTATCACATGCATTTCAAGATGCATCCAGCACAAAACAAATTTATTTCTACATCAGGTGTACAAGTATATACACTTATACAAACAATAGCATAGAGGTGCAGCTTCATAGTGTTAATTATGAAGGTAAAAGTCACATTACCATAGTTCTATACAACATAATGCCATGAAGTCGGGGAGTGAGAGATCGTGTCACTGGAACTATGTATCTACTTTGAAGTCCAGGAAGGAGTCGGTCCGGCTATATCAGAAGGGAGCAATAAGAACACAGGCAGAGTGAGTTACATTTTGACGGACTTCTGTGATTCAGGTGACTGGGTGATTTCCTTAGATTCATTTCATATAAATCTAAGGAGGAGTCTACATCTTTGGATATCACTATTCATTCATTTTTATCTACAGTGAGTTGAGATCTTACAGCCAGTGTCTCAATCTGGATGTGCTTACATATTTATGAACTGGATCTAATAAGTGATGGCCACACTTTTATTTCTGGTTGCGCATTACAATGTCTAATTGATTTTAATTTACAGCCGTGGTTGTTTATATTTTCCAGTACTGGATTCCATATCTACGTGGTATACTTGTGATTTATTGATTTCTCACACTGGTTTAATATTGTGTAGTGTTTTTTGGCATATGTCAAATTTCGGTGTTGAATCTATATAAATATTTTTGTATATTAATGTTCAGTGCCTCTTCTTATATCTCAAGAGAACACCTATGTGAATAAGGACTACTTTTCGTGCTCATCTAGCAGCGCAACCCTTATGTTCTGGTTGTTTGTGTCCATGACTATTATTGGTGGTTGTCAACAATCCACAACGGGTGTGCAGCAGCTGAGGAGCCTAATTGCTAGGAGCGTCTCCTTTTTATATATATATATATATATATATATATATATATATATATATATATATTTCTATATTTTTATATATATTTACACATCTTTATACGTTTATTTTTATTATATTATTATTATTATTACTCTTTCCCTTCATCTCTCCATCAACACTTTTGAGTCATCCCGAGGTGTTCTCTAGTGTGCGCCAATTAACCCCTAGTGGGCTATATATAATGTCATGAAGTGTCATATGCGCAAGAGAGAATAATATCTTGACAGTGTTAACTCTCCATATAAAATGTTATTAAATACACTCCTCCCCCACATCTGTCATTTACCCCTTTAGAAATCCAGTAGGAATATTCTTTACTGCAAAGGTCCAATAAGAAATGTGAATTGATGGGTACAACTTAACATAAAATAGCTAATAAAGTAAGTAAAACTAGTTAGTACTGGCAACTGTATTTTAGATTCTAGTTCCCTAAGTAGCTATTTCGCAAATATTTTCTACTCTAATATTTCTCATCACCTCTCAGGAGAAAGTCTAAGTGTCAGCCTTGCTTGATACTGGGGCTTCAGGAAATTGTATCCCCTCTTCTCTTATTTTCATGTATAAGATACTCACTAAGGCTCTGCCATGTGCCATCTCCATAATCTTCATAGATAGTAATAAGATGTCAGAGGGTACTATTTCTCTCTGAAACCTACCCATTCTTATGCAAAATCGGAACTTTACAGCAGGAGCAGAACTCTTTTTATGTTTTTTCAAAGGCTATAAGTTCCATTATCTTAGGGTCACCATGGTTATAATCACAAACTCCTGTTCTGGATTGGCACACTGGTTAGGTCCTTTTTTGGGTATTGAAATGCCACCTGAAATGTTTGCAAAAAGAGTTTTCTTGCCCATCTATTTCCGTGTGTTCTTCAGACACAGAGATTCTTTTACCCTTTCAATATTTGTCCTTCTTGGTCTTCAGTACAGACAGATATGAGACACTACTCCCCCATAGGGAGTGGGATTGTCCCATCAGTCTCCTACCTGGCAAAACACACCCAGAGGTCGTGCCTACCCTTTATTCTTAGCAGATTTCGGAGTATATACAAGAAAATCTGGAACAGGTGTTCATACAGAAGTCCTCTTCGCCTGCTGGTGCCATGTTCTGCTTTGTAAAGAAGAAAGACAGGTGTTCCCATCCTTGCATTGATTTTTGAGGTCTCAATAATATCACCATCAAGAATAGGTACCCCCTTCCACTCATCTCTGAATTATTAAATCAAATCAAGACTGCCACCATTTTTACTAAACTGGATCTCCATGGAGCTTATAACCTCATTCATATTAAGTGAGGCGATGAATGGAAAACAGTCTTCAACACTAGAGATGGCCACTATGAGCACCTAGTAATGTCATTTGGCCTTTGTAATGACCCAGCAGTTTTCCTAAGTTTTATCAATTAAATTTTCAGAAACTTATTATATCAATTTGTTCTGATATATTTAGATTGTCTAAATAATTTAATTTCTCTGCAAACAGCTTAACGCCTTAACGCACGGTAGGCTAGATGATCTCTCTTCCTTTCTTGTTTCTACCTCCAGATTACCTTCAGACTAGGCCCCAAAAACAGTGAGATGAATGCATTTTCCTGCTCTTTTTCAGACAAAGATTCTTGTTCTACCCTTAAAACTATATTAGAAGCCAATAGCCTTATAATCACAACAACCATTGATACCGCTAAAATTCATCCATGCCTAATCTTCATCCTAAACTTCATAATTGGGCTCATATTTCACATTTTTCTGAGCATGCTGGCATCAAGAAAACCATAGAATCAATTTCCAGGAGCTATTGGTGGATTAAGGATTTTGGATCTGCTTGTACTGTGTGTGCTCAGCATTCAGTGCATTCTGGAGCCCTGCTGGACCTTTGTTATCTTTACACATCCCAGATAAACCTTGGAATCAATTATCTATGGACTTCATCACTGACCTCCTTCCATCCAAGGGGCAAAATACAATATGGATTGTGGTCCGGCTTTACTCCCCTCAAGGGTCTTCCATCAGCTCCTAACTTGGCCTCCATCTTTAGCCTCCATATTTTCCACAGTTGTCCATTAGAAATTGTTTCTGATCAGGAAACTCAATTCATAACTAAATTTTGTCGCGCACTGTGTAAGAGTATCGCTGTAAAATAATTTTTTCTACTACATACCATCCTCAGCCTAATGAGCAGATCAAAGAGTGAATCAGGAACTCAAAAATACCTAACAATGTATATTTCTGCGAGTCAAGATAATTGGGTGGATCTTAGGCCTTGGTCAGAATTCACCCACAACAATATTTATCATGAGGCTTCCTCTATGTCACGCTATGTCATCTACTTCACTCAATATGGGTATCTCCAACCTCTACCTACTCTACTTTTGCTCCCTCACTCAGATGGTCTGATAGTTCAGACACTTCTTTGGAAATTCACAGATATCTGAGCTTGGGTCAGGTCCAGTCTTGAAAGAGTTTATTACAAGATCTTTGCTGACAGGAACAGACGCAAGACCCCAAGGTTGAAACTTGGAGATAGTGTGGCCAACAATTTGAGATTATATTTGACTTTTTAAAATTTTGCGAACGGTCAATCCAGTGGCCTTCAGATTTGAGTTAACACCATTTCACCACATCCAAAAAATTTTACACGTATCTCGGCTGAAGCGCTTAATGATCAGTTGCTTTTCTTCTTCTTGTTTACCTCCTTCTCCCACTGTATTTCAAGCAAGAAGAATTTTTGGTAAAATTGAATTTGTGAAATCTTCAGTGGCATCCTGTATTTTCTGGTGGATTGGAAAGGATATGGCCAAAAGGAATGCTCTTGGATAAAAAATTATCTGATGTCCATGATACTAGTTTTATCAATGACTACCAAAAGACAAATACCTTTTGTGTGTGTGGGAGGGTGGTACTGTCACATACGAGTGCCATGTTTTTTATGTACCAGTCTTAGCACTGGGTGTTTTCATTTAGGCCTGCATCCTCTGCTTCAAGCAACTCTTAATTTCTCTTAATTTGTAGTCATGTGGTCTCTTGCTTCACTTCCTGGTTCATTTAAACTGTGTACTCCTGTTACAACTGACATCACTTCCTAGTTTTAGGCATGTGCTTCCTGACACATGACACAGCCTCTCAGCTATTTAACCCCAACGCTATGCAGTAATCACAGGCAGAGTATTAGGTCTTACCTGCTCTAGCTTTCCCTGCTGTTTGCTGCAGTTTAATCATTCTGTGGATTGTCTTCATTTTGCCTCTTGTTTTGAACCTGTGCCTTTGACCTCGACTTTAGCTCATCTCTCGTTTGGAACCTGTGCATGTGACCTAAACCTTCAGCTTGTTTCTGATGCGGCTTTTCCCTGCTGATTTGGGACCTCCCTCTTGATATCATTCCACAGTTTGTCACATCAGGTGGAAAATAGAAGGCCACCACTTGTATGCTCCTGACAGCAAAGTCCATACCACTTTGTGATGGTTCCTGGAGAAAACCAGGGGACTTGTTAGACCCCACTCCTTGACTCTGACAGTGTCAACCCTGTATGATGAACAGGAATTCTATTCCCTCAGTTTGTACACTGGTGAGATAGATGTCCAAGGCTCACGACTTATGTCACAGAATGTAAGTGAAATTTTTATTTTTTAATCATTAAAAGATTCACATGTTCTATTGGGGGCCTTCTGTTTTCCATATCTAGTGTATTTGATTTTTACTTACTACACTGTTCGGGAGGGGAATGGTACCTCTCTGCTGATAGCATAGAAGGCATTAGCAACATTCCAAGGCCCAGATGAAAACCTTTATGGGCAGGATCGGCTTTTACCACTACTGGATTCTAACATATGATTCACTTGTCAAACACTTTCAGGTTTTGACTGATATGAATATTCCACCACCTTTACACTGGGATACAAAAGCAGAAGAAGCTTTTATACCAATCAAACAGACAATTTCTTCAGCACCTACTCTGGATTTTCATAAAATACTAAACCTTTCCCTCATCACAGTCGTTGCTTTAGGGCAGTGTTTCTTAGCTCCAGTCCTCACGCATCTCCAACAGTTTAAGCTTTCAGGATTTCTTTAATCAGAAGTTACTAAGTCTACTTTGCTGTATTAATAATTGTCCTTCCTGTTTTCACAGACAGAAATCCTCAAAACATGAGCTGTTGAGGTATGTGAAGAGTGGAGTAAAGAATCACTGCTTTAGAGTTATTTGCCATGGACACAAAAACCTCCCAATTGCACATTGCTGTGTTTGATTCAGTATCCTTTGGTTTCCCAAACTGAATAATCAAATATGAATTTCTTTACTGTCTTATGAAAACATCACTCTCACCCAAGTGTACAGTGTTGATCCCTGCTTCCCTCTTACTTTCACCTACTGAGGGATATACTCCTCATTGCTGGGCACAACACAACTTTCTATGCTACATATAGATTTGCAAGACACATCTTTATACAAACCTGATTTCATATTCTATCTAGATGAGTCTTGTCTTAGAAATAACATAGGGACATTAGTTGCTGGATATTTTTGTTTGGTCACAACATGAAGTAATTGAAAGTGGCCATTTGCCATTTGTTTACTTAGCCAAGTTGCTCAGTAAATGAATTTCACAAGAGGATGCACAGGGATTGTTTAGGGAAAAGTTGAAAATATTTACACTGACTTTTGGTGTGCATTTGATGTAATACATAATTTTGACCAACTATGGAAACAAAGTTGGTTCCTCATTTCAGGGCTGCAAATCAAACATGGTTCTTATGTTGCTCAATTTCTAGAGAGGAATTTCTATTGTCTTCTGCTGTTATTATTAAATGTATTGCAATCTTTAAAGCACACAATTATGTCTCCAAATTAGATGCATTGGCTCACTCCACTGCAAAAATTGTGTCTCTATCTCACACAATTAACCAACAGTTGATTTTACAACCATTCTCTTACCTTGCCACATTAGAGAATCCTTCTAGACTCCCAAATGAAGACCCTGAGTGAAAAGGCTAAATGGAGATTTTATTGTTGCATATTGCAGTCTGCTCACTTGCTACACTCATATAAGGCTATTGCTAAGTATTGCTTGCATGCGCCAGGGAGTATGACTTAACTGGTGAATCATGATTGATTTGCTTAAAATTATATATCTTTTGCTAAACAGTATTGTAATTTTTGTACTTATCAAGCATATAATGTGGCTAAAGGATGAAAAGACAAAAAAAAACAGCACTTCCATCACATTGGTGACATTTTGTAAATATTCAAGTTAATTTTATTCAAATCAAGAATGTTCTCCATGTGGCTTAAAGCTTACCTATTTGTAAAAGCAGATACAATCACTGTCAGCAAAAGAATGTTTAAATAGTTTTATGCAAAGTTAAGATACCTTTGACCATCAGCTCAGACTGAGGTATCCTACTTACTGGCAAGGAAACCAATAAATATAAGGAGCTAGAGATAAAACAGAAATAACATCCACATGCTTCAAGTCAGGTAAAGAGAAAGAATGGTATCTTGAAAAATCAAGGTTGCTAAAATTTGTAAAGAAACAGGTCTTAATGCACTCATGAACATGAGATCCACCAACAACAGAAAACTGGTTGTACAAATGACATCTACCCATATAACCTCTATCCAGATTTGACCTTCAATAGATTGATGAACTGAACTGAATTTTTTAAAGATCTTAATAAAATGTATTAAGATTTAAGGTTTTTCATGTGCAAGCTGCATTCCCTCGAGAACAGTGTCATTTGATCCAGCCAGGTGATTGTGTAAATGTGAAGGTGCACCAGAGGAAGTCCTCCTTGGAACCCAGGTGGAAAGGCCCATATCACATATTGTGAATCATACAGTTCCCAAGCTCCAGGATTAGATACGTGGATCAACACATCACATGAAAACAATTGCTTTAAACCCAGACAAGAATCCTGACATTAAGCTAGTTTTAGAACAAAGGATTATGTGTAATCAAATATGTCATCTTATGTGTAGAGAATACAAAATGGTCTTTTTATATTCAAGACGGTCAAGTAAAGTTCAACTCTTGATATGTTTGACACTTGTGTAGTCACCAAGAAAGAAAAAAAATAGAGATATACATATGTAATAAAATTAGGGATGGGAGTGTATCCTATAGTTTACATGAGGAATCTATGTTAGTGTAAATGCTCACCCCCTTGTATGTACCTGATTTGTAAAATAAAACTTAACTATGGTCATTTTACTTTATAGAAAACTCCAGTTCTTGATGTCTTCAATAATATGCAGTATCAAAGCTTAATGGAGTTAATTTAAAGAACTCAAAAGATAATTGGTTGGAGAGAGTGAATTTTTAAGGACACTCCTTGATATGCAGCCATTTTCTTACTTTTCTTAGAATAGGACCCATTTTGCGCCTTCAAATGACACTTCAGCGAAGAATCACATTTCCAGATACACTCAAGCAATGTAAAAGAAATTCAAGACACACAAACCTACCACATGTATTAAAGACAATCCAGATATTTCCTCACCCTCATAATTAAGGCAATAAATGATACTATACTGGAAAATATTTAAGGAGAAAAACAGAAGTATATTTTATTGAAAGGTGTAGGAAGGTGACCTTGATGTGACATTTACACTTTTCTATTGGAGATTTTCCCGATTTCCTTCACACGCCCATGTTGTGGGAGCGTCTTCAGAGAGCAGAAGATAAGCATGCACATTGAACCATGGTGAGCAAACCATCCAGAAGTACCAGCAGAAAAGCCTTGTGGTTTGTAGTTCACATCGGGTGCATTATGTAAATGATCCTCTATCTTCTTCTCCAAACAGATGATGTACAATGTGTACTGCATCATAGATTACTTATTTTGGATCTGTTTATTTTCTGTGCTTTAGAAAATACTACTGTGTCCAACCCCTATAAATGGAACTTTTATTTTCACCCATAATACCCCATTTAGGAATAGTTTTATTTTTTTATATAAACTTTGTGCATATATGTATTACATTCATATAGTATCCAGTTAAAACTACAATGGATTTTTGGCAGTGTGCCTTCCACATTACAATATTCTGGTTACCCATGGAAAAGTTACAATTAAAATAATAATAATTAATAACAATAATAATATTAATAAAAATCTCCCTATAAAAAAACTGTGATAACTAGTGATAAAATGTAACAATATACTACTTAAAAGAACACATATGTATGAACATTTGTAAAATAAAGCTTCTACAGATATGAAGGAAACATATATTTTTTCTCTATTAGTATGTATTAGACCTTAAGTTGTCAATACTTGTCAATACTTGACACTGGTCTCTGACTAACATATTTAAACTTGTAGAAACTGGCTATTCTCTAGCTAAATGTAGGTACATGTAAGAAAAAAAATTCTGAAATTATCTTACAACAGCAGTATGGCATTGGTGTGTATATATATATATATATATATATATATATATATATATTTATTTATTTCGGTGGGTTTACAAAAATATTTTAGACCATGTACATGTTAAACCAAAACAACTGTACTATGGCACAACACATTACAGAGCAGAGACTGTAGCCTGGGAAATATGTATGCCAACCCATGGATAATTTGACACAGTTCATAAGGTCAATGTTATTGGAGCCAATTTGTAGCTTGTAGAGCAGTGGGTTATCACTGTGGGAGGTGGGTGGGTGTCTTATGAGGTCCAAGGGTACATTAGTTGCATTTCCTTGTATTATCAGATTCAGATACAGATTGACATTTGCTGTATATAGTTTAGCAGGATGGGTTCATTTCTAGCCTAGGTAACAATAAATATCATACATGGCAAGTATAGCCTTCCCCATACGCATGACTGAACTGTGTTACCTTTTGTGGGTCTACTGGTCAGGTAGTTCCACACAGGGCTTGTCCTTAAAGAAAAGAAACCATTTAAGGTGGTCCCGGGTCTTGCAGTAGTTGAGGTCTGGGTAGTAATTGCAGGCAGTGAGCGCTCATCCATCAGCTAAACAGCAGCCCAAGCAGAAAACATGCAAGGGCCAAGGGACTGCACATCTACCAATCAATCTTCTCCTGGTACACCATTACCACCTTCTTCCTAAGCATCTACAGCAGCAGCCAAAATGTATCCCCCTGTTTCTCTTCTCATATATAACCATTATACAATGTTAATACAATTTATAACATAGGGAGGCATTTAGCTGGCAATCTGCAGAGAAAGGATGCAAGCAGAGTAACACATTTGTACATCAGTGCACCTTGTTTAAAGATAAATAGGTGGAGGACATATGTGTGACACAATAATGGTCTGTTTAACTTACATGGTTTGAAAGTGCCTTTTCCTAGTGCTACAAGCCCTATCTCCAGTAAGAGTAATCAAACAGAAGCAGTTGGTGAGAACTCCCTTTTAAAGGGAAGGTGGGAGTGTCACCTTCCCATCAAGCTAGGGATATGGGAGGAGTATTAGGTTTAAAAACCTGTTTATTTCATTGTGCAGTGTAACCGATGTTAGAAAAGCTGGCCGGTTTCTAGAGATCTGGTCTCTGTTTACTTAGTGTTTAGAGTCTCAATATACTGTATGGAATCTTTATGTTGTCAAGTACTTTACCATCCTGACATTGAAACAAAGTAAAAAGATAGAAGTTACTTGCGTGTGTTTCCCCAGAAGTGTGCTCTTACCACAAATGATACAATGCAGACTCTACTTCTGTTTTATGCTATATAGTAAAGTGGTCCCTACTGTTATCCATTATATATGTACAGCATCTTCTGATATATATTATATAATCCAGAGCCCCTCCGCATAGCCAGAGTCCTGATCAGATCTCAGAGATGTGGTCTCAGAAGGACGAAAGGTGAACCTGGTGCTCCACGCGGGCTATGCAGAATCCAGGCTGCATTGAGCTGAGTGCTCTCTCCATAGAGGAAATATGATCTGATTGTGTGTGGGGGTAGGGAGATTTTGGCAACAGGAACACCCCCACCCCCTTACAAACATGCCTCCCCAATAGCAATATCAAAAATGTGTCGTTTATTTGAAGTTTGAAATTGTGATAGGGTTATAAATGCAAGTTTTTCTTACTTTTTCATTTTTTTCTCTATTATTTTCGTTTTTAACTTGAGAAGATCCTGGTTTGATTGATTATTCTGTCATTTTGCAGAAATAAAGGATTCAGTGTAAACTGGATCTGATAGATCTGCTTCTATTACATCAGACCTTTTTGTATCTAATAGTACTAGCAGGCAGCAGAGACCTCATATAGTTGTCTACTACACTACCCCGGGACTACCCCCTGCTGGGTGAAGTTCTTGTAATCACCACTTCATATCTACTGTTTTAAAACAGCAGTACAGATTGAAGTAGCCACTGCACTGTCATATAAATATGGCATGTTGATGATTGCAGGTTAAATACAAATCTCATTTTCATATGTTTGTGCAAATCAAAGAACTGGCACTAATGGTGTTTCTGACCTGTAGGCTGTAACTCTAAATAAATAATGGAAATTACAATTGCAGGGGATTGAAATCCACCTAAATCTCATACTAATTAGTAAATTTAGGCTTTCAATCATTCAACATACTTTAGCAATGTAGAGCAGATAACCAAGAACTATCATGGATTTACTGAAACTTTAGGTTGGGAAGCTGATGAGTTAAAACTGAGAGATGCACACAGTTAAAAGACATGTAATTACAATGGAGACTTTCCAGCGATCATACCCTTCACTGCCGATGCATAGTGAGACCTCTTTTGGTAGTCTAGCGTCATATATGAAGTTCACAATATAAATAGGAGACAAAACAGTAAATATAAACAAACTAAGCAAGTCTTTTTTTAATTGAGTCAATTGCATTATTTAATTATATTTATCTTTATGCTTTCAAAAACAAAATATTTTTAAAATATTAAATAAAGTTTGTTAAAAAATATTCTTAAAGAACTTGTGAGGCATCTTTGAGTGAGTTTGTCTTATTTGTACTCATTTGATAATACCGAGAAATATAAATTACTTTTAAACAAAGAGTTTGTCAGGTGAAATGTGTCATTATTGACAACCGTCACAATCATGTCAATGCTTTACCCTGTAATCTGGCCATTCTTGTGGCACTTGCATTGCAATTCTGGTTTCTATGTAACCAGTATATTAGTATGAAACAGGGTAAATAACAATGCAGTTCGCCATAATATCAACTACTAATGTAGTGTTTACTTCTTAATTCTTCATATTCTTATACTTCTGCATCAAAATTAGTAAAATGTATTGACAGTGACAAAGGGCTATTAGCTGAGGAAACATGTGACACATATTAATATTTTAAGTTACATACTCAGGCATTCAGAGGTAAACAAAATGTAACTAAGGAGCCTGTAGAAAGATGGTTTTGCTAGCAGGATGGAAGTTATTCTTAACTGTCAGGGTGGTTAGACTGTGAAATTCCCTACCATGGAAGGTAGTGATTTCCTATTCATTGACTGTATTTAAAAAAGGATTGTATGCCTTTCTTGTAAAAATAAAATTGTATATGTGGCTACTAGAGGACATTATAGAGGAGATTGATCCACAAAATGAGTCTGATTGGCAGTTATATATTTCTTAAGTTAATTTGGTAACTGCTCACTGTGGGGTCTGGGGGATTTGTTTTGTATTGCTCTGGATCAACACAAATAGAATTTATAAACATTAATGGACCTTTGTCTTTTTTCAACCTTACTATATAATTATAATAACCAAACATAAGCATGTCACTTTGCAACCTTTTACAAATAAGGCCAAGTTTTCAGTTGTGGTTTTACATATTTTCTTTGCAGTAGATACACTGTAGTAACTAGGCCAAAATGTACCTTCAGTACTACGTGTCATAATGAGGTTCATACAATGCAGAATTTCATAAAATATTGTAGTTTGTGAAATTCTCATCCTTCTCCAGAAGAGACAAGAACACACATACCAGATCTTATCTATGAATGCAAAAAAAGGAGAGTGACCTCTACCCTTTGCTTGGATGTCGGAACAGCTTTGTTTATGTAGACAATTAATTTAGACATTCGTTGCAACTCACTAAATGAATGAATGAACTGATAATTTAACAATGACCACTAAACATTGTGCCCTGTTAGCAGCAATATGTGTATTTAGCTGTACAGCTCACTTTTTTTTAAATACACAAACATATCAAAATGTTAATAGTTATATCTCTTTCTTTGCTTTCGGTATACATAACATAGTACCACCCATTTTGAGATAAACTAATATGGCAGAACCCAAACTACAAAAGCTGAACTGATGTATATCAGTATAAAATACCCATGTCTCTTACACTGAGGTTTAATGTTTATTTTTAAAAAAAACTATGTGTGTTTACTTTCTTGTTAAGCAGAGAACATGCATTGTAAAACACAATATGCTCCAATCAGAATCTTATTTTTGGGATACCAAGCACTGCATAAAAATGACTATTTAAAGTAATACAATATTAAAGCAGCAACCACAAGAAAAAAATAGGTTTTTTTAACATAAATCACAGTAGCAGGCTATAAGAAGAATGATGGTAATTACCATTTTCCTTGGTTTGTTTCTTCAATCTGCTATTAATGATTTATAATTCTGCAGGGTTTGCACAGTGTCATGCAACTTCCATGGCACATGATATAATGAGCAGTGAGGCTTTGGAATGCCCCTTAAACTCAATCTGCTCTATGCACTGCAACACTCTCCCCTTCTTCTCCCCCACTGCTATCACAACATACAAAAAGATGCCTTTAATCCACAGTTGTTTTCAGATGCATGCTTAAAAGATACTTGCTATCTAGAGAAAAATAAACGTAAATGTGAGATTGCTGCTTTAAAGTACATACTTAGTGGAGTGTTGTAATATTTTAGATAATGAAGCAGAGTCTTATCCTTTGAAAATAAAAGGTTGTAAGACTGTTTTCTGTAGTCGTTATCTATCTTATGGTATTTTTATTCCTTGGTTCCATCCAGTGAATATATAGTTATATATTAATTGTCTCAAGTCATTAAAATGTTCAACAGTACTAGTCTGATCATCTAAACCATTTTAACTGTTTTAACCACCTTTCATAACCATCAGTGGCACTTTCTTCAGATAGTAAATGACAAGTTGTACATTTTTATTTCATTGAAGACTTAGGGCTAGATTTACTAAATTGCGGTTTGAAAAAATGGAGATGTTGCCTATAGCAACCAATCAGATTCTAGTTGTCATTTATCTAGTACTTTCTACAACATGACAGCTAGAATCTGATTGGTTGCTATAGGCAACATCTCCACTTCTTCAAACCCGCAGTTTAATAATTATACCCCTTGATGTCCGCTACACATCTACTGACAAACTAGACACCTGAGTAGCTGAGATGCCTTGAATTGTTGGCACTGTATATGTAAGCGGCGTCATCTACTTTTCATTGTGTTTTTTTTGCTATTTGTATTCACCTTATTAATTGTCAACTTCTTATCAAAGAAATGGTGATTTTATACTCAAAATACAGCAGTGTAAAGTATGTCTCAATTTGAATATAGACAAGAATAAGAAACTGAAATATAAAATAGTCCTCTTCATTAACAATCTCAACACTTTTATACAAGGCCGTAACATTTGCTTTATTGATATCTGATACTCTCTTTTCCCCAGTACCCAAAACCACTTATTTCTAGTCCATTTTATTTGAAGGTGTATTGGGAGAAAGCCTGGGGTGGTACAATGGGTTTTGTTTTCTTGAGGGGTGTGGGGCAGTAGATTTAGTCCACGAAGAAGTCAAACGCACGGCTCAGCGTTCAAAAAACCAAGACAACACCACACAAACCAGAATAGAAATAACCTTGATCTTTAAGAGGGCATAGAGGAAATTGAAGGGCAATGAGAATAAGGGAGGGGAGAGCATAACCAAGGCCAGTCTTGTTAGCCCTCTTTCCAAAATATTTTACCAAGTCTCTAAATATGGTTTTCTCAACACACTACCATCCTCTCCCCTCAATGGCTCCATGTTGTTTAAGGATTATAGTTGATTGATCTTAAGTGACCATCTCTCCTAATTTCAAATTGTTTGTCCATGGAAAGAGATCTCCATACTACACCCCTTATCTGGTACTGCCACCTTTGGCAGCAACAATGTTCTAGGAGGTTAATTGTTTATCTGTAATCATTTTAAAGAGTTTCCAACACAAGAGGTCAGTGGAAATCTTGGTGTTTTCTCCTCAAGAAGACACAAGTAGAAAGAGAAATAGGAGTGAGAAAGAGATGTATTTGATTTTTTATGGTTAAAGATAAAGTTTAGGTTGGGAACACTGGGAACAGTATTGTTAAAAAGTAGAGGCATCTCTTGTTCTTAGCAGTTTCATCAGATGATCAGCTTACTGTCAATTAGTAGAAGTCTGGCGGGTGTTCATCCACTGTTCGGTGATTTGATGAGCAGTGGATATGTCCATGTATGTTTCCTTAGTTACTGTAGATACAGTACAGTAGGTTGGCTAATTTTTGACATTCAAATGGCTGACCAAAGGTTAATGTCTGGATAACCCTTAGTTGGGTTTTTAACGGTTGGCAGTTGTTTAAGCAGTGGATTGGTTGATTAAGGTGACAGCCAACTGTTGACCTGGGGCTTAATCACTGTTGCTTAGTCAATAATTGGTCACAGCATGGGGTCAGTCTGGTATCTCCATTGAATGGTTGGTTTGATGTTGCCAACCATACTCCCACATTTGGGAGAGTCCATTTGAAGCTCTCACACATAATACTCCTTGTCCTTATTTTTCTTACTCTTACCAACTGTTTTGGTTGCAGGTGCAGTCTTTTCTTTAACCACAGCACCATTACTCTGGGCGGAGTTGCTGATGTAGTTCCGGCTTTGGTCCACCTGGTAGGACCCCTCATCCCTGTTTCTGTACTTGTACATTGCGTAGAGGAGAATAAGAATGCAAAGTGCAGCTGCTGCCACGATTCCTACAACCATTCCTGTTGTGCTGCTGGACTCCCTGATAACTTCCACTGCTCCGGGGGACCCTTTCTCCCCTGAGCCCGTAGGATTTGCTGTAGGGAAATTGTGGAAATTAGGGGAAGAAGTTATAGGTGGAAGCCTCTGCTTGTTCAGCTTGTCTAGCTGGAAAGAGGTAGGGATATGGGGGTATTGGTCTATGTTGGGTTTTGGGGGTTCCCTGTTATTCATTTTGCCGGCAGGGATGTTCCGGACAGGGTCTGGGGATGTGGTGGAGGTGAGAAGGTCATAGGGGGAGGAAGTTGAACCTCCTGCCTTTGTATTTGGTCGAGAGCCAGAAGGTCTCCTTGCTGCACTATCTGATCTGGACAGCAAGGTTCTATCTGTTACCAATGGGAAACTGGTATAGAAGTCCTCATCATCAGTAGGAGGAAAACTTGATTCAAATACCTCCCCTGAGGCATAACCAGAGACCTCTATCCCTTCCTCGCAATCACTATCCTCTTGCTCAGAAGGGCATGGTGGCCTCAAGTTGGAAGGAACACTCAAGGAATCTTTGGTGGTGTCCAGAGTGAGGACAGTTCGATAAGTAGGGGGAGGAGGTACAAATGGGGAGCGGGTAGCAATGGGAGGGGTATCTAAGGAATCTTCGGTAATTATGGGTAATATTAACTCCCCTCCTGTAAACAAAGAAGAGAAAAACACACAGAAAACAGCAAAGAAAACTGTGTGAGTAAAAACCTCAGAAGGTCAACATATGATCAACACACTACTATCTTCTATCTCCCTTAGAATATCTAAGGCTACCAGTTTCGCAGTGTCATTACTAAACCCAAAATGTTCTAACATACAAAGACAGCTCTCTAATAAACACTTTGTGACATCATTATATTATGCTAAATCTCTCAAGTATACAACTGAATAAAGACTAATAAAACATAATTTCTTATCTACTCTTTATATTTATACCCTTCTCTTACTATTTCTTGACATTAAATTCCCTGTCAATATGCTACTGCTTCTTTTTTCTAGATTTCTCCTTATCACCTCTGCCGTATTGCCCATGCTTATTCAGTGACTATTTCTCACGCTGTATACAGTATTTCTTTTATACCCCATAGTGACCTGCCATATCTCACATAAATGTATTTGCTACTGATCCATACTAGAATTAAATCATAAAAATATTTAATTAAGCCTAATGTATTTCCTATGCCATAGGTTATTACCTTGATGTTTATTATTTCTTAGTTACTTATCTTTTCCTACACTACTTGTCTTTATCCCAGTGAAGCTGCATTTTTCTACTTTTATACCTCACACTAATTCCACCCTCTCTTAAATATAATAGTCCTTACTCCATGTCTGATTAATTAATTGTATTACTTTCATGTGTTCTTTTTCCCCAAATCTAGCAAAATGTCTGCCTGCTTCCTCATTGGTGTACTTTTTATTTTATTTTATTTTCTCACTATTTTCTATCTGTACTGGTGATTTTATAAAATTATTACTACTTCCTACATCATTTGTGCTTTCTTAAAATATTTTGTCCGTTCACTTTCCTTATAAATTTCCCACAATCTATCCTATATCTACATTAACAACTTTATATCTCCAACATGCCTCCCGCCCCTTCAAACTAACAATTCTCCCCCACCTATCTACAGTAAATTACTCTGTTTATTTCAGCTGTCCTGTTCTCATCAAATAAAATTGATTCAGAATATTTAGACAACTTACATCAAACAATTGGCCACATGTGATTTTAGCATGAAGACAAAAAAAAAAATTACAAAAGAAACTGTGAAACCTCTGGGTAAAAAAAAACACTTCTTCTTTTATTTACTTTACCGTTTCACGGTCATTTATTTTACTCAAACATCATATATAAAATATATTTTATTATTATCACTATTTAATTAGAACTTATTTCAGACTCAGTATAGCTTAATGAGTGTTCCTCCATAAGCTATGCTGTCCTTAAAAAGATGTAAAAAACGTAATGTCCTTGAACATTTAAACTGCATAGAGATTATGTTATAAAAATAAAAAAAAAACAAAGCAAAAAAGGAAACTATTAAATAGGGGTAAGGAAGACAGAAACACCCCAATATATAAATATGGCCTTTAATAACAAAACACAATATTTACTAACTTTTACCAATTTTATAGCAATTCATTAAAGTTTAAAAAATGTATCTCCTACATTATATATTTGGTTTGCACTTTTAGATCTGTAAACTAATGCTGGATTAACTACTCAATATAATTCTCTAAAGCATTGTATTTACATACAATACATTTTGATATATTAAAACTATGCTAAATGCCTTCCTTTCCTAACTCAACTGGCTAAGTTTAGACAGTTCGGTTTCCTTTTAATAAATATATTGTCCTCAGTTCCACATGCTTACGTGTGAGGCTAAATTACCTAGCAAATTACTGCTCCTGGATTAAACTGCCTGACCAGATTCTCTTCTAACTGAACAAAAGAAATGGGTTTGCGATTGCTAGGCCTTCATTTGTGGAAAAGCCACAAAGCCTAGGCTGAGGGCATCAAGGTGGCACCATAAGCCTAGGGCATCAAGTTATCATCCTGTTCACTTTTAACGTTATTAAAAATGAATTATTTAGATTTATCATATGTAATCAACATGTGTCTATGATCATACAGACACATTTTTATTATTTATCCATGGGCTAAAAATTAGGTCTCAAAATATTTTCATTTGTTTATTTTACACAAGTAGGACTTGGCAGTGGTTGGGGAATTGGAGTGCTGCAACATTGGGAGCAGTGTCTATAAGGGGCACAAAATATAAATCTGGGCATTGAAATTATACCCTATGTAATACAGATTGTCCAGTAAAGAAGGTGAATTTTGACTGATTTAATACTCAAGAAACTAAAAGTAGGAACAATAGCTGTAAACCAATCATTGAGCTGTCTGCTTTAGGACAGTCACAATGCTGCCCAACTGGGTTAGAGAATAACATGTAAAATATAGACAACAAAGTGCTGTTTTTTCTCTATTTTTAGTTTTAAAATGTACACACAAGCAAATTTACTCAACTTTTTGAAAAGATCTTGTAAATCTGTAAATCTAACGCAGCCACTCAATGATTTTGGAAAGCCCCACAATTACTTAAGGTAAGGAAATATTTCAGAAGCAGACTTAAATAAAACCCAAATTGAAATATTGGTAAATCCAAATAATACATTTTAGTGATATATGATTTAATACAATACTATTTTGTTTTTGTATCTCTAGTATTTGGTTAATACTTTAAACTAACTATGTTAAAAAAATATATATTATTTCCCAAGTGTCACCGTTTTATTAAAATTCCTTCCGAACACCTAATACAAGTAACTGAAATTCATTCTGGGTGAATTTCCAAAATGAAAAGCAGGAATAAATATATTAGTTATTGCCGACATGATTTGGTTATTTTAATAAATTGGCATTAGGCTGTCAACCCTACATACCTCTTCCTCGCAAACATAATCACTGCTAAAAGTATGTTCTCCCCTTAATTCTTCCTTGGTTGTAACGCAGCTTCACTAAAACACGTTTGACTATTTTACTTTAGCCCTTTATGTTAATCATTGAGATTTTATATAGCCTTAATTCACTTAACAAGTGTCTATATAGCTTCCGTATACTGTATATCACATTACTCCTACTCTCCTAAATGATCATCTTAATGTATTTAATAACAAAATGCCTTTCTAGATGTCTTTCTTTATTAGTAGTTATATACAGCTAAACATCTTGCTTCTTCACTGGTGCTATATATGTACATTTATCATAACATCTCCTTTTTCTAGTTATATTTCATGAGACTTAGTATTTGATTTTTTAGATTCTTGTCCACCTAATGAAGCAATAATTTCCTACATTTTACTAATTTTCCTTTTCACTATGCATCCTATCTACCAATGTCATAGTATTTCTAATTATCTTGCTAAATATTCCTTTACGTTTCAAAAGGTTCATCTGTCCGTCCTACTGCCCTACCATACTGTATAAGGTTAAAATGTGGTGGGGTGTAACATGAAAGGGTTGGAGCTTATAATCAGTACCAATGGCACACTATATAGAAAAGGTAACAATTGTGACCTGGCATAAAAGTTGCTATTTAGGGGATATTTATAAAAAAAACCTGTTAGTGCAGCATTTATAAATGGTATTTTTGTAAAACCATATTATAAATGCCCCCATATATATTGCATCATTGTACTGACCTCCATTCTCTTGTGATGCTCTAAAATCTTATATATACTTTTACACCTTAATATTTAATGCCTACACTCCCTAACACTATCTCAAACTTCCTAACACAATACAATATATACCTCATAAAGCATCTTATTATAAGTGTCTCACAATGCCTTATTAAAGTAGTGTGTATACAATTTGATATTCAAAAAACACATTTTTTTTTCTTCCTCCTCTATATAAACTGCTCTACACACCATGAGATATTGTATCTTTGATTTTTTTTATTTTAAAAAGTCAACCCATACTACCTTATCGCTATGTGATTATAAATATGAAAATACATATTTCTTCCCTAATTTCTCCTTGTCCCATCATCCTTTGCCATACGTGTTCCTATACATGAAAATTCTCCCGATATCTACTCTCTCTTATTCAAATAATCTGAGTACATTTGTGCAGTGTTTTCCTATTTTCTTACTGTAAATTGGTAGTATCTTTCATGTATTGTTCTACTGGTTAATACTGTGGTGAAATGTTACAGTTTAAGTCTTACCAGTGCTGGGCTCACATTCTTCCAAATCTTCATCATCACTGGGACACTCAGCTGAAGCTACAAGAAGATCATCAGAGTTCTAAAAAAGAAGATAAGGGATATTTGTTAAAATATAAAGTGTTTCATTGAGGAAATGTATCATTGTAAAACTACGGCAAACAGTGTAAATCTTAGGACATCATCATTTGTCATCAGAAAGAATCCTTCAATGGGTTTTCAATCACTTGTTCCGTTAGCCGCAATCCAGTATCTCTATTCTGTTTGACAAGCATGCTGGTGATATTCGTAGTTACAGCAAAAAACCTGACTCCCCTGCAGGTATATCTTCCAATCTAATGCTTTTCATCACAGATTGTGACTTTTTCAAAAGGTGTAATTTGTGCCTGAAGGAAGTTATTTTAAGTGTACCCGAATATTTGCAATGGAGTACATATTTGTCTGCTAAATGTCTCTGAGTGAAATAGCAAAGTCACCTGGAATCCATGCAAAACTTGAGCCTGGGGTTGAACCACCTTTACTAGTAACAATTTAATGACTGTAAGTAAACATACAAAATACACATATCACACTTATCTAGGGACAAACGAAGGTGCAGAGAAATTTTGAGTAGTTTTATAGCCTAACAGGCCATTTCGCAGAGGTTTGAGGTTCAATTGATATAATCTTTAAGTTCCCCTTTTGCTTCACTATTCAGCGTAATTTAAATCAACATAGTATTCATTAATTCAGACTTTGCAGAATTTATAGTTTATTAATAGAGGTGGGATGACGACAGTAATTCTGATGTGTGTAGTGTTTGAGGTAGGACTGGAAAAACTTGAAGCCAAGGTAAATATTTTACACAGTGCTCTTATTTGTCTTGGCAGCACTTCAAATAATTACAATCACATTTCATTAATTTAAAGGAGTGCACCTTGGTTTCACTGTTTTGCTCATCTCTACATCTATCTATCTATCTATCTATCTATCTATCTATCTATCTATCTATCTATCTATCTAGCCCTATTATTGTGTTTGAAAAAAATATTATAAGTTATTTCACCATTTAAAAAAAATCCCTTATTTAACGAATAGAACTTACTCTTAGGATTGCCAACAGCTCCATATAAATTGGGACCACCTGTCCCAGTCAAAGTAATGAAGAGGAAGAACACAGACTAGCTTCCTTTTTCATTTTTATATGAAGGCACTTATTATTAGAGATGGTCACTGATCCCCGTGTTTTAGTTTTGTTTTTGGTTTTGAAACTGGATTACCGTCGTGTTTTGGTTTTGGTTTTGCAAAACCGCCATTGCGTGTTTTGGTTTTGTTTTGCTATTTTGTTGGAAAATCAGTGTTTTTGGGCATAAAGTAACCAAATTTAGTGCTCCACCTGTTTCTTGTATAAGTAAGGTAATTCTAAAGCTAATAAATTAGGAAGAAAACAGTTTAATCCCTGGTAGGCCATCCTTAATTCTGCACACAAACCTGATTGTCTTCCTCTCCATCTTAGCCTATTGGCAATGCAGCCATTGTCTTTGGGTGTATATTACACCCTACACTTCTAGTTAAATATCTAAGAAATGGCCAAAGGCAGTTTGGTATCTGTCTGTATCAGCCCCCCCCCCCCCACACACACACTTGTAGTAAAATAGAAAAAAAAGCAGCCTTCATAGACTGTAGAACTAGAAATTCGAATATACAAAGAAATGGACAAAGGCAGTTTGGTATCTGTCTGCATCAGCCCCCTTCCCCCCCCATCCACTTGTAGAAAAATAGAAAAAAAGCAGCCTGCATAGACTGTAGAACTATAAATTAGAATATACAAAGAAATGGACAAAGGCAGTTTGGTATCTGTCTGCATCAGCCTCCCCCCCCCATCCACTTGTAGAAAAATACAAAAAAAGCAGCCTGCATAGACTGTAGAACTATAATATACAAAGAAATGGACAAAGGCAGTTTGGTATCTGTCTGCATCAGATCCCCTCTCCACTAGGAGTAAAATAGAAAACTATTCAGCCGTTATATAATCTAGAATATAAATAGAAATTGAGAAAGGCAATTTGGTATCTGTCTGCATCATAATCATCAACATCCTCATTAGCGCCCTCGTCGCCTACACAAATCTCCCCCTCATCCTCTTCTAATTCCAAAGTGGCATCCTCAATTTGTGTATCACCGGCTACACTCGGGCTGTTCAGGCACACATCAGCAGAGCTGCTGAAAAGGCCCCTCTTTATGGGTACACTAACAGAATGCTCACGATTAGACATCCCACTGTTGAATGGACTCTCCACAGGGATTGGTGTCATTTCTGATTCAGAGCAAACATTATCCTCTAATGCCTTACTGTTATCTTGCAGCTCGGCTTTGACGCGTAACAGTAGTTGTGCACCACTTGTAGGCTCGGTAACATTTTTGGATCTGCCACGAATAGAGAAAGGCGAAGGCCTCATTCTCTCTTTGCCACTGTGTGTGTAGAATGGCATGTTGGCAATTATTTTTTTATCGGCAGTTAACTTTTCCTCAGTTACACTTTGTTTTCGCTTCAACACAGTAAATTTTTTTTGGGTGTGTGTTTTTTTGGCTGATTTCAAAAGACGGTGTAGTTTGATATCGCCTTTCCCCGATGACATACTGGGAACACTACCATCAGGACTGGTGACAGAACCTGATTGCCCATTTTGCTCATATGTGGACTGCTTTTAATCCATTCTGAGCCCAAAGCACTTGTAGTGCTACAAATTGTTTTTAACACTGCTGCAAAATAGTACTTTTTTCACAGCCAGATAAATTTCAGCTTAAGAATGGGGGACACCCCAAAAGCAAATGGGAGTGCTAAATATATTGTTTTTACAGTGCTGCACAAAAGTACTTTTTTCACAGCCAGATAAATTTCTGCAAAAGAATGGGGGACACCCCAATAGCACTTGAAGTGCCAGAAACTGAACAAAAAACCCTCCTCTCTTCTCTTACTGCTGTAACAATCTGGTATTAAGCTTTCAATGCTGTTGAATACAATCAATCACTGTCCCTGTGCTGATATAGCCAGTGTGACCTAACCCTGCTTTCTCCCTCTGTCAAATGGCGATGGATTGCTGTGGAGGCTGGTATTTATGCTTTTTAAATCTCGCGAGATCCGAGCTCAGAAAAACTAATAAGTCACGATGACGTTTTGCCTCCATTTCGAAACCGAATGGGCCTGCTTGGCTAGGTACTTGGATACCCTAAATTCGGTAGAATTCAGATCTCGGGGAACCGAGCCCGCTCATCTCTACTTATTATTCACATGCTGGGAACTCAGGAATCCCGAGTCTCCATCTATCCTATAACAACTATACAGCCAGTACTTATCTACCATGGGTGACAACCTCTTGACTTATGGTCTCTCCCTGCACCAACAGGTATGCACCTTACTCAGACAGCCAGTGTGCTTATCCTCTCCCTTCTCCTACCTCATACAGAGAGTCGCTGCTCCTGATCAATGGAGAAGCACCCAGTTCCTGAACGGCTGGGATTTGGTGACCTCATCATTGTTGCCTCAGGTGGCTCCCTGTGTGAGGAGAAGTGGCAAGAGAGGATGACACAGTGTGCTGCTGTGTGAGTAAGATAAGTATATAATTTTACTCAGACAGCAGCAACTGTCGGACATCAGCCTTAAATCCATACTTTGCATACTATTAGGAAGAGGCAATATCTGAGCTTCCTACCAAAGTGATGGAGAATTCCTGCTTTACGAAGGACTATGTGCCAGAGGCACTATCAGAACAATCACCTGCTCATGATGTGTATAAGAAATAAATGCTTGGGCCATCTGCCACAATAAGGGATATCAATGAGCTATCAACCTGGGTTTCCTGTCAAAAAAAATTATATAGCTAGCCATCTAAATTGAGGTCCTATGTCCAATATCCCAGAGATCCCGGAAGGGATATCAAGCAGTAAACACAGTGATGTGAGGCACCATAAATAGCATCATTTTGGCCCCACCACCAGGGTGTCAGTTTGCTCAGTCACTCTGTCTTATTATCTGATGAAAGAGGCTGATATCCTCCATACAGAGAAAAAACTGTTATTTGTTAATAAGTAAATAAACTTGCCAAGAGATGTTTGTTTGTGAGCTGGATATTAGGGCCTTCTACACTTAGAGAGGGATTGTGAAATGTATTAGTTATAGCCAGACAGGCCAGGATTTATTGCAGGGTTAGAAGCACAGTCTGAATGGATGGCAGCCAAGATGTGCAGCATGTACATGCTGCACATCTTCTATGGTCAGACTGTGCGCAAGTCATGTATGTTCTGTGCAGGCTCCACATTTGTCCTGCTCAGAGTCTGACATTTTGATTAAAAGACAATAGCTGAAAATGCTAGCATAAACTGTAGAGGTGAGCGAAGTTGCATGGATGGGCGTGTTGAAAGGACAGGATTGTCTAAAATAATATTTCTATAATTCAAAGGCAATGCTCACCACTTAAATTACACTGTTAGGAGAGTTTTCAGAAAGAGTGTACATTAATTGGCTCACTGTGGCTTCAGCTCAATCACAGGCTGATCTATTGCGTGGATGGAACAACCAGGAACACATTGGTATTGAATGAAAAACCAGAAACACACTGGTGTCTGTGCAATACAGAATACATAGAGATTTACACACCGCACAATGTGGTGGAGTATACACTCTTCCACACTGAGCTATTTAAACAACTGATATATAAACACATAAGACCTATAGCAACCCTCCCTCCTAGTGCTACCCCTTCACATTTGTCCCCACCCCCCCTCTTTTCCTTCTCTCACCTACAGTTTAACTAGCACATAGTTGAAGAACAGACAAACCACAAGACAAATATGAACACACTACAAGGAGAAAAGATGCATCCCTACTTGGTCAATTGATACACCCTTATCCTCATGCAGAACAAACTCATACTTCAAACTATTACATCCATACCAGGACAACTGATACATCCTACATTTAAATGTTTAAACATCTACTCTCACCCACACCCTGTTTACACCAAGCCCGGGTGGTTTGTTACACACAGGTAAGTTCCACGCCCCCATTAACACCCTTCTTCTCATATATACAGATCCACCAACACAGAACCCCACCTTGCATCATGAAACCTATCTGCACTAACAAGTTAAAGAACCTGGGGATCTGTGAAATTGAACCGTGAATGAGTTTCTCCTGCCAAACTCGGGTCTCAAAATAAGGTGAAATGTCATTGCCGGGGACATTTTTGCAAAACTCTTGTGAGTTTTCTCAAGTGCCACTTTAGAAAAGACAGCGTGTAGGGAGGAGGTTAGCTACGGTGCTCTGCTCAGCAAATAGCGTTCATGGTGAACAAAGGACAAAGGCAAGCAATAGAATCCTGTCATTATATTAAAGCAGTTTAGTAGAGAATAGTCAGCTACAATAGTTTCTGATCTATTGTTTTTTATTTCAAGCTTGAAAACACCTTACATGGACTAGTGGCTACTGGTTGTTGTTAATGCATTGCATTACATATATCTAATAGTACTAGACAGTATATACAGACTGAGTTAGATAGATATCATTCTGAACTAACTAGTATATTTGAGAAAAACAGTGCTTTTGCTGTCTGACTATTAGCAGCAGAATCAAAAAAACAAACAGATTTCTTTCTTTTAAAATTGAAAGTTTTTCTATTGAAAGTAATCTTGTGTGGGGCAGTGACAACTGAAATAATTTTGAAATGCACTGGGTGTTTGCATGTGAGAATTCAGCAGAAGTTGCCCACCCTAAAAAAGGATATAAATTATTATATTCTAATCTGTTCTATTTTTCAATACTTGTAAATTTTGGAGGGGTCATTCAGTGAAATCTATATTTAAAAAAAGAGTGTTTGTGAGGGTCAGCATGCAGCTGCACACTCCAATAAAATGCTATATATTATTATATTATAATATTTCTATTGTTCAATACTTGTCCATTTTGGAAGGGTCATTCATTGGAATCTATATTTAAAAAGGAATATTTGTGAGGGTCAGCATGCAGCTCCACATCTCAAACACGTTTTAACACTTTGGAAACTACTTTGGAAGGGTCATTAAGTGACATCCTTATTAACAAATGGCGTGTGTATGTGAGGGTCAGCAGCAGTTACAACCCCCCAAAAAAATATAAAGTTGTTTTTTAGAAGTATATTGTGGAGCAGTGTCATAAGAATTGTACAATAACTTTCCTTCTTTCCCTATCTCACTGGGCATTCCCCTGGTGTGGTGGCAGGAATTTACAAGTAGCTCAAATCTGTTGAAGTAGCATTACTCCTTTTGACAACCATGGATCACTATACAGATCTGGAGCAGTCCAGTACCAATACTGACAGTAATACTACTGTTACGACCTCTACTAGTAAAAACAGTAATGCGGGAAGAAAGTTGACAAAAGCATCCTCAAAATCCAAACACTATTTGTCAAATTCAATCTCAAACAAAATATCAGCTCTTGATGTAAGCAGGAGGATTAAAAGGGGATATTTTGATGAATGTGGTTATTTGTCCAAAAAAAGAAAAATAGCTAACATTCCATGCATCACCCGCAGTGGCAAGAAAAGCTTACACTTTTTGCTGGTAGTGGTCCTGCTACTGCTGGTACTGGTATACATACTAGAATGGACATTCCAAAACAGAGGTCTCAACACGGTTGTGCATCTTCCTCACCTTCCCATGCACCACCTTGTCAATCAGAGTGGACATCTATTGCTGATATCTCCAAAACAGCCAAATCAGTGCCTCAAGATAACACTGAAGCTGAAGAACAAACTGAGCACTCACAGAATCCCAAAGAGAGTCTAAGGATAGTATTCATAAGTGCTGTATGTGAATCTGAGTTTTCAGATACAGACATTGCAATAATAGAACAGCCTCCTTAGAAAGTCATCAACCATGTGGAAAAGAGAAGATAGATAGTAGTAATATTAGTGCACAGGAAAAACTAGTAAAGCAATGCAGCGCTAATCTCTTGCACATAAAGATATACAAAGGGAATGTGTACAAATGTACAACAACTGGAACATCGAGAGTCTATTGTAAAAATCACAAAGTCACTCAATCTATATGATGTCAAGTTTTTGTTTTTCATAGATGATGATATCATGAAAATAGTTCTTCAAATGACATGTATGTAGGTATCCTCAGACAAATATAGTACATATAGTGTAATACGTTCATAAATAGCTGTTCCACCCTGTGAGGATACTTCTACTATACTAAAAGTGCTGAAATAGTGATCATACAGCGATCCTTAAACCCATACAGGTATAACACAGAGATGAAAAGTAGGTGTTGTTCAAATTACACATAGAGAATATGAGCTCTTTCACCTCTAATAGTCATACATAGAGTAACAACACTGTTATTAATTAACCTCTCTCGTGAAGAAACTTACGAGAGTAAGCAGGAAGCTGTAGTTTCAGAATAAGAACTGTGTGGAAGGTATATATCCATTGTATGGTTGCTGTTAATTATTTTGTTAATATGTATTGTGAATCTATTTTGTTTCCATTCATTTGAGATATAAGAGTATTGGTATATAACCTTTCTTTTATAATATTAATCTTATAGATAATGGTGATCTGTATTATGATGAATTTAGATAAACTGACCTATAATATTTCTATTTTAGGGTATGTGTTACATTTACAATGTCTCCATACTTTTGTTTTACACATTTTACACACATTGACAGCCGCCTTTGATTTTTCACATAGAGTGTTTCATTAGGCTGTATGTCTATAGAGGAGTTGTTAACAAAGTTTTTTGATTGGAAGATGTGTGTCAAGCCTCGTTTTCAAATCAATTCTTCATTATAATTATTACACCTGTGGATGATAAACTCCCAGCCTGTTTAATTACGGATGTTAAGCGTCATTCAATCCAACAACATTATATATAAGGAGACTATTCTATGTATAAACAGCATAAGCCTTGACAAAGACCAGAAATTCACAGGTTGAAACACGTTGGCGGAAAGAAATTGACAAGACCATTTCTACGGAGTCCGTGCAAGTTTATATTGCCATTATTGCTACAGCAATAATGGTAATATAAACTTGGCGGCTTTGTATGTATTGAAAGCTATTTATTCTCTGGACTCTGGTAGGCGGCTTTGCCACTACTGTATATACGTTACACTTGCCGATTGTGGCGCTGTTTATCTAATTTTTTATTTGTATTTATTTTTGTTTTGTTTATGTATGAAACTTGTATTAGAGGATAAAGCACTATGGTATCCTTTCTTTCCCTTATTTCTTGATTGGAGTACAATCTGGGAAATATATAGGATAAGATTAGATAATCACTAACGTGTGAAATATCAGTGCCTGTTCTTATTCTGAAACGACATCTTCCTGCTTACTCGTGTAAATTTCTTCACGAGAGAGGTTAATTAATAACGGTGAATGAGTTGTTACTCTATATATGACTATTAGAGGTAAAAGAGCTCCTATTCTCTATGTGTAATTTGAACAACACCTACCTTTAATCTCTGTGTTATACCTGTATGGGTTTAAGGATCGCTGTATGATCACTATTTCGGCACTTTTAAGTAAAGTAGAAGTATCCTCACAGGATGCAATCGTTATTTATGAACGTATTACACTATATGTACTATTTTTTTTGAGGATAGCTACATACCAGTGAATTGTTGTTTGAAGAACTATTTTCCTGATATCATCATCTATGAAAAACGAAAACTTGACATCATATAGATTGAGTGACTTTGTGATATTTACAATAGACTCTCGATGTTCCAGTTGTATATTTGTACACATTCCCTTTGCATATCTTTTTGTGCAAGAGATTAGCGCTGCATTGCTTTACTAGTTTTTTCTGTGCATATATGTTATAGAGGATACTTGGTGGAATCCTTATAGTTATAGTATCAGCTGCTATCCTTGTCTAGAGCTATTAGTACCCTTTCATTATTTTTCACTCAGTAGTAATATTAGTGTTGATGAAGATTTATCCATAGAAATTGAGGAGGCCACTATGGAAGTTGCAAATGTGCAAGAGGATGAGGGGGATAACTGTGGATCTAAAAATGAATGTGTTGTACATGAACGAGATAATGAGGAGGATGATGATGATTTTGTTGCAATAAGGCAGCCACCAGTGTTACCACCAGCAGATGCCCATGACAAGGGCATAATCGTGCAAGGACAGAAGATGAAAAAAAGGTCCTCTTTTGTTTGGAAATATTTTTATCTAAACCCAGACATTTCTCAAGGCATCTGTAGTGTTTGTCATTTCAAAATAAGTAGGGGTAGGAATGTTACTCATCTAGGCACCTCCTCCCTCATACATAATTTGCAGCAAGATCATTCAAGTTATGTTTCCAAAACTGGCAAATTGTGTTTAGTAGCAAGCAGCCCAGCATCAGCAAGCAGCTGAATGGATAGACAGTTGCAATCCTCAAAGGCGTAAACACCTTCATCAACAACCTCCTCATTATTAGTATGTAGTCCAGCATCCAATTTTCAAATTCAAAATGACTCCCTTAATGCAATCCATGATTCTGATGATACATCTTTAAACACTACAACTGCTGCTGCTGGGGTGATACATCAATACAGAAGGGAAGCAAGATGAATAAGCATAATTTTACACAATTGTCTGTGAAGCAAGAGGAAACAATTATGATAGTCAGCATCCTGTATGAAGAATTCCGTTCTTGCTGCCAATTTGCCAACAGAATGTGTAGATTCCAGTGCGGATAAATTAATATTGTGTGATGATTATGATCATTACATCAGTGATGAGGATGGTGGTAAGGGTGATGATATGGTCATCAACATAGAGGAAGATGACCACTGTTAGCCAAATGACCATTAGTGATTTGTAAAAAAATAAATAAATTAAACTGCTATCTATTTAGTCCAGTTCATCGACCAACAACCAAAATTTTCTCTTTTTTGGGGTCCAAAGAAATCAAGCACTTCAGCCACAAAACTGGTAGCCCCATCTTGCAATATTTTACATTTTGGCCTTGGTCTATCAGCTTGTATAACAGTCGACAATTTCAGCTGACAACAGTATTATTAGGTCGCCAATTCACATGGTGGACAGTATGATTAGGTAGACAATTCAAATGTCGACATTATTATTATAGGGTTAGGGATAAGCTAGGGATATGGTTAAGGACAGTGATAGGGAAAGGGAAAAGGACAGGGTTAGGTACAATACTGCCTACATTTGAATTCTCAACCTAATAAATACTGCCTAAATTTCAATTGTTGTCCTAATAATACTGTTGATGTCATTATATTGTCAAACAGACAGGGTTATAAAGTTGACAATATTTTTTACACTTCACTAACATAACATATATTTATTATTTATACATTCCATATTTATATAAATGACATATTGATATACATAACATATTTTATACATGATATACTTATATACTTGCAAATATATACAAGTGATGAGTTCCCTTGTTTGATTCACAATGGCAGCATTTCCAGTCAGATCTACCTTACTCATACCAAAACAAGCACTTATAGTAAAACAAGGTGTTTGAAAGCTCTGCACTTGGCTCCCAGTTAATAATCTACCCAACAATAAATGTGGGGAGGATATTCATTTTTACAGCATTGATACAGCCAATCCAGGAGATATAGGGATGTGGCCACATAGTAAGATCCAATTTCTATTATGGGAGCACATATGAGTGGTGAGAGGGGGAAAACCTGTTGCGTGCCATTAGAAATCCAGAAGGGTGCCAAGGTCAGACCATTTGCTGAAATTATGGCATATGGGGAGATGATACAGAGCCAAAAAACCTCGGAAAAATTTACCAGAGAATCTCATCAATCTGAGTACCCCATCCAAAATAACCAAAACATTACATATTTTATACATTACATATTTATATACTTGCAAATATATACGAGTATTCCTTGTTTGATTCACAAGGGCAGTATTACGGCACACACTTATTTCTATTCAGCCAGGTCTACCTTACTCATAGCATAAAAAGCACTTGTACTAAACACGGTGTTTGAAAGCTTTACTTTTGGCTCCTTGTGGATACTTTATTCAACAATAAGTGCATAGTAAATAAACAGATGAGGGTGCAGGCCACCTTTGTCTATTTAGTTTTATCAATGTTTAACTGTATTATTTCTAACACTTATAATCCAATGAACTCCTCCTGTTTCTGTAGCATAACTGTCTATGATGGATGCTCTTTTACGTTCCAAGTTTATTGTATGCCTAAAGTTTTTTATTATGGGTGCACTCCACCTTCATCGATCATCATCCAAATTTATTTATATAGCGCCATCAAATTACATAACACTTAGCCATTTTTTGGAAAGCTGACAGATCATCTATTGTGTCCCCTAGTCTAGGGATTTTATCTTTAATTAAACTGTTATGTATGTGTGCCATATAGTTGTGCGACTGCACTGTCACTAATTTTAGCCAGTCAGATCGCTGAAAACTTTGGTGAAAATTGGGACAGTTGTAAAGAAATCATTGGAAAATAGACTGGAAATTACTAGAAATGAATGTTAATGCTATAAATAGCAATATAGGAGCAAAAACAGCTCAAAAGGACATTATTTTACCTATTCTTCACAATTTTTAATTAAATCCAGATACAAAGCCAAAACCTTTCATTATTTTTATTCAAAACCTGTAGCAAAGCTGAAACACGAACGTGGTTTAGGACCAACACCAGTTTCAAAACCGAAATACGAAGGTCAGCACACATCTCTAATAAATACTACAAAAATATAATCTACAGGCCTATCAATCTGTTGATCTTACTTAGATGTAATTTTCAACTCTCATTTCACTACTAGTAAGACAGCTTATAATTTATACATAGTTATTGTCAACAGCAAGAAATATGGTTAACATCCATAGACTGGGGGTACATGCTCTGTTACAGAGGAGGAAAGTGAGGGTAGGCAAACCAATCTGCTTTTATATATCATTAAATCTCATATCTAGCTAAAAGACTTAAAATTTTCCAGCACACACCTGGAAATAAATAGCACCTATTAAAGATTGTAATGAATAGAGAACCCTTAATTATAGCCATAGGTGGTAATGCAAATTAGCTGCCATTTAAAATTCTTATATAAAATTGAATTAGACGTGCAGAGAGGCAATACAAAAATAGATATTGACAGAGCTTGAAAGGTATCACTATAGTTAATCAGTGAAGCAAAAATCTCACTCTTTTATCTACCCCATTAACAATAATTTTGTATTATCTTCTCTGCGACTGTCAGCTACATGCAAGCAGGATTCAAACACTAGCTGCTCCTATTTTTAGCATGGTTGATGCTAGCGTTTGAATCTTGCCTCCACAAAGTTGACAGTTGCAGAGAAGGTAACACAAAATTAAGTTTGAAGTGGAATTCAGTCATAAATCTTCATAGCACTGTGTTACCCAGATCAACCAAGCTTAACTGAAATATCCAAACGAAGGTTAAAGCAACAATCCTACATAGAATTTTTTTCTTCAAATAGCAGATTATGTACATTTAAAGCATGCATCTGATAGCTGTCCTCTTACAAATCATTATCTCCTTTTCAAATTATCTCTGGAGTGAAGAATTGCGACAAGCAAGAAACACAGACACACGACTCTCAGAATGTTATGTGATGCCACAGAGGGGAGAATGAGGAGGATGATGTTACTGTGCACAGAGCAGATAAAGACACCATGTCATCTTGGAAAATATGCATGTTCGGTGGAATAAATTTAAGGGAAAAGGGAAATGTTCTTTAAAGAGAAGGTTCTACATTGGCTTTTTTCTCTTTAGTATATGGTGTCTTGTGCATTACTGTATGTATTTAAAAAAAAAAAAACATGGCTCCACTGTAGCCCAATTTAAATGTAATAGTGCATGCTGACTAACAGCTTAAGTCTGCATATGATATGATATGATATTTCTCCAATGTCAGCTTAACCCAGGGACCCTTCAACCAATTCTTACTTGAGAGGACCATATTGGAAAGACAGCCTTCTAAAAACACACCTAAATTCCCTGGAGATCTAAAAGACATATAGCAGAAATCTGACACACACAAATACACCCTCCACTAGTTTTCCAGTGCTTCTCTCACAATTTTATGCATGCTCTGTTTTCCCCAGGAGAGCCCTATTGCGTCTAACATATTAATAATAATAATAATAATAATAATAATAATTAGGGATGAGCGCACTCGGATTTATGAAATCCGAGCCCACCCGAACGTTGCGGATCCGAGTCGGATCCGAGACAGATCCGGGTATTGGCGCCAAATTCAAAAGTGAAACTGAGGCTCTGACTCATAATCCCGTTGTCAGATCTCGCGATACTCGGATCCTATAAATTCCCCGCTAGTCGCCGCCATCTTCACTCGGGCATTGATCAGGGTAGAGCATACTTGCCAACTCTCCCGGAATGTCCGGGAGACTCCCGCATTTTGTGAGAGTCTCCCGGACTCCCGGGCGAGTGTGGCAATCTCCCGAATTCTGCCCACTTCACTAGGAAGTGCCCCACTTCCTAGTGAAGTGGGCAGAATTAGATCCCAAACGCCGCGATTCCCGGTGAATCGCGGCGTTTGGCCCCGCCCCCGCTGTCAAATGACGCAATTTGCGTCATGACGTCACAGGGGGCGGGGCCGAAATGACGCGATTTCGGCCACCCCGCCCCTTCACGCCCCCCTCCACTGGCTGGCTCCCGGAAGGGAGCTGAAGAAAGTAGGTAAGTATGGGGTAGAGGGAGGGTGTGTTAGGTGGTCCTCTGTGCTGTTTAGTTCTGTGCTGTTTAGTTCTGTGCTGTTTAGTTCTGTGCTGTTTAGTTCTGTGCTGTGCTGTGCTGTGCTGTGCTGTGCTGTGTTCTGCAGTATCAGTCCAGTGGTGCTGTGTGCTGTGCTCTGTCCTTCTGAGGTCAGTGGTGCTGCTGGGTCCTGTGCTGTCTCCTGTTCAGTCCAGTGGTGCTGTGTCCTGTGCTCTGTGCTTCTAAGGGCATAGTTATTTCCCCATTATTCCCAAGTTTTTAAAAAATAAAAAAAAAGTAAAAAAAAATAAAAAATTAGAAATTAAAAAAAATATATATAATTATAACCAAATGTGCAAAACCAATCCATCAGTATAAGTCCATTGGTACTGCAATATTACCAAGTTCACACATTCTGCAGTATCAGTCCAGTGGTGCTGTGTCCTGTGCTCTGTCCTGCTGAGTTCCGTAGTGCTGCTGGGTCCTGTGCCGTGTCCTGTTCAGTCCAGTGGTGCTGTGTCCTGTGCTCTGTGCTTCTAAGGGCATAGTTATTTCCCCATTATTCCCAAGTTTTTAAAAAATAAAAAAAAAGTAAAAAAAAATAAAAAATTTCAAAAAAAAAAAAAATATATAATAATTATAACCAAATGTGCAAAACCAATCCAGCAGTATAAGTCCATTGGTACTGCAATATTACCAAGTTCACACATTCTGCAGTATCAGTCCAGTGGTGCTGTGTCCTGTGCTCTGTCCTGCTGAGTTCCGTAGTGCTGCTGGGTCCTGTGCCGTGTCCTGTTCAGTCCAGTGGTGCTGTGTCCTGTGCTCTGTGCTTCTAAGGGCATAGTTTTTTCCCCACTATTCCCAAGTTTTTTAAAAATTAAAAAAAAGTAAAAAAAAATAAAAAATTTAAAAAAAAAAAAAATATATAATAATTATAACCAAATTTGCAAAACCAATCCAGCAGTATAAGTCCATTGGTACTGCAATATTACCAAGTTCACACATTCTGCAGTATCTTGTGCTACATATAATGGAGACCAAAAATTTGGAGGATAAAGTAGGGAAAGATCAAGACCCACTTCCTCCTAATGCTGAAGCTGCTGCCACTAGTCATGACATAGACGATGAAATGCCATCAACGTCGTCTTCCAAGCCCGATGCCCAATCTCGTAGTACCGGGCATGTAAAATCCAAAAAGCCCAAGTTAAGAAAAAGTAGCAAAAAGAGAAACTTTAAATCATCTGAGGAGAAACGTAAAGTTGCCAATATGCCATTTACGACACGGAGTGGCAAGGAACGGCTTAGGCCCTGGCCCGTGTTCATGACTAGTGGTTCAGCTTCACCCACGGATCTTAGCCCTCCTCCTCCTCCCCCCCCCTACAAAAAATTGAAGAGAGTTATGCTGTCAGCAACAAAACAGCAAACAACTCTGCCTTCTAAAGAGAAATTATCACAAATCCCCAAGGCGAGTCCAAGGGTGTTGGTGGTTGTCAAGCCTGACCTTCCCATCTTTGTACGGGAAGAGGTGGCTCGGGAGGAGGCTATTGATGATGTAGCTGGCGCTGTGGAGGAACTTGATGATGAGGATGGTGATGTGGTTATTGTAAATGAGGCACCAGGGGGGGAAACAGCTGATGTCCATGGGATGAAAAAGCCCATCGTCATGCCTGGTCAGAAGACCAAAAAATGCACCTCTTCGGTCTGGAGTTATTTTTATCCAAATCCAGACAACCAATGTATGGCCATATGTAGCTTATGTAAAGCTCAAATAAGCAGGGGTAAGGATCTTGCCCACCTAGGAACATCCTCCCTTATACGTCACCTGAATAACCTTCATAGTTCAGTGGTTAGTTCAGGAACTGGGGCTAGGACCCTCATCGGTACAGGGACACCTAAATCCCGTGGTCCAGTTGGATACACACCAGCAACACCCTCCTCGTCAACTTCCTCCACAATCTCCATCAGATTCAGTCCTGCAGCCCAAGTCAGCAGCCAGACTGAGTCCTCCTCAATACGGGATTCATCCGAGGAATCCTGCAGCGGTACGCCTACTACTGCCACTGCTGCTGTTGCTGCTGTTAGTCGGTCATCTTCCCAGAGGGGAAGTCGTAAGACCGCTAAGTCTTTCACAAAACAATTGACCGTCCAACAGTCGTTTGCCATGACCACAAAATACGATAGTAGTCACCCTATTGCAAAGCGTATAACTGCGGCTGTAACTGCAATGTTGGTGTTAGACGTGCGCCCGGTGTCCGCCATCAGTGGAGTGGGATTTAGAGGGTTGATGGAGGTATTGTGTCCCCGGTACCAAATCCCCTCGAGATTCCACTTCACTAGGCAGGCGATACCAAAAATGTACAGAGAAGTACGATCAAGTGTCCTCAGTGCTCTTAAAAATGCGGTTGTACCCACTGTCCACTTAACCACGGACATGTGGACAAGTGGTTCTGGGCAAACGAAGGACTATATGACTGTGACAGCCCACTGGGTAGATGCATCCCCTTCCGCAGCAACAGCAACAGCTGCATCAGTAGCAGCATCTACAAAATGGCTGCTCATGCAAAGGCAGGCAACATTGTGCATTACAGGCTTTAATAAGAGGCACAACGCTGACAACATATTAGAGAAAATGAGGGAAATTATCTCCCAGTGGCTTACCCCACTTAGACTCTCATGGGGATTTGTGGTGTCAGACAATGCCAGTAACATTGTGCGGGCATTAAATATGGGCAATTTCCAGCACGTCCCATGTTTTGCCCACACCATTAATTTGGTGGTGCAGCATTACCTCAAGAGTGACAGGGGTGTGCAGGAGATGCTTGCGGTGGCGCGCAAAATTGCTGGACACTTTCGGCATTCAGCCAGTGCCTACCGCAGACTAGAGGCACATCAAAAAAGCATGAACCTGCCCTGCCATCACCTCAAACAAGAGGTTGTGACGCGCTGGAACTCCACCCTCTATATGCTGCAGAGGATGGAGGAGCAGCAAAAGGCCATTCAGGCCTACACAGCCACCTACGACATAGGCAAAGGAGTGGGGATGCGCCTCAGTCAAGCGCAGTGGAGACTGATTTCCGTGTTGTGCAAGGTTCTGCAGCCATTTGAACTTGCCACACGAGAAGTCAGTTCCGACACTGCCAGCTTGAGTCAGGTCATTCCCCTGATCAGGCTGTTGCAGAAGCAGCTGGAGAAAGTGAGGGAGGAGCTGGTAAGCCATTGCGATTACACCAAGCATGTAGCTCTTGTGGATGTAGCCCTTCATACGCTTTGCCAGGATCCGAGGGTGGTCACTCTTTTAAAGTCAGAGGAATACATTCTGGCCACCGTGCTCGATCCTCGGTTTAAAGCGTATGTTGTGTCTCTGTTTCCGGCGGACACAAGTCTACAGCGGTGAAAAGACCTGCTGGTCAGGAGATTGTCCTCTGAAGAGGACCGTGACATGCCAACAGCTCCACCCTCATTTTCTTCCACATCTATGGCTGCGAGGAAAAAGCTCAGTTTTCCCAAAAGAGGCACTGGCGGGGATGCTGATAACATCTGGTCCGGACTGAAGGACCTGCCAACCATTGCAGACATGTCTACTCTCGCTGCATTGGATGCTGTCACAATAGAAAAAATTGTGGATGATTACTTTGCTGACACCATCCAAGTAGACATGTCAGACAGTCCATATTGTTACTGGCAGGAAAAAAAGGCAGTTTGGAAGCCCCTGTACAAACTGGCTCTATTTTACCTGAGTTGTCCCCCCTCCAGTGTGTACTCGGAAAGAGTTTTTAGTGCAGCGGGGAACCTGGTCAGTGAGCGGCGAAGGAGGTTGCTTCCTCATAACGTTGAAAAAATGATGTTTATAAAAATGAATAATCAATTCCTCAATGAAGTACAGCACTGCCCTCCAGATACTACAGAGGGACCTGTGGTTGTGGAGTCCAGCGGGGACGAATTGATAATGTGTGATGAGGAGGAAGTACACACTGTAGGGGGAGAGGAATCAGAGGTTGAGGATGAGGACGACATCTTGCCTCAGTAGAGCCTGTTTAGTCTGTACAGGGAGAGATGAATAGCTTTTTTGGTGTGGGGGCCCAAACAAACCAATCATTTCAGCCAAAGTTGTTTGGTAGGCCCTGTCGCTGAAATGATTGGTTTGTTAAAGTGTGCATGTCCTATTTCAACAACATAAGGGTGGGTGTGAGGGCCCAAGGACAATTCCATCTTGGAACTTTTTTTTTTGCATTATATGACCAATCAACAGTCGTTTGCCATGTTCAAAAAGTAAAACCAAATGTAAAAAAATTCAAGAAATTAAACCAAAAGTAAAATGCCGTGTCATAATTTAAAACAAGAGGTATTGACGTGCTTTAAAACTACTGTATTGTTGTTTATATTTTATAAACACTACACTTGAAAGCTTGAGTCTTTCAATAGAAAAGTAACTGTCCATTGCATGAATATTTGCAACAGGGACAATTTTAGGGTTAAGAAAGTCAACTAATAACACTTCGACGCTGTCTGTCTTTATAAACACTACACTTGGAAGTTGGAGGAGGTATTGTGGCCCCGGCACCAAATTTACTACCGGGGCCACTCCACTGTGCAGTCCATATTTAGGTGTATCAGATATTAAACAACGGTGACAGTTGATGCCCAATTTTTTCATTATATTGTGGCCTCGGTACCAAATTGTGTACCGGGGCCACCACACTACGCAGTCCAGATACTTGTTTGGTGGAATTCAGACCAGTTGAGGGTTTTATTATTATATTGTGTGGACCACTCTATCTATACCACACTACAACTCTATACCACTCTATTTCATACTTTAATTCTATTTCATACTTTAATTCTATTTCATACTTTAATTCTATTTCATACTTTAATTCTATTTCATACTTTAATTCTATTACTAATTAATTACCATAAAGAGGAACAAAATAAACCAATTTTACCAAAAGTATAATATGACTTAGACTTACAAACACTACACTTGAAAGATCGTGCCTTTAAATGAAAAAGTCAGTCTTCATTGCACGACTATGTGCAACAGGGACAGTTTTTTGGGTTTACAAAGTCAAACAATAACACTTTGACCCTGTCTGTCTGGGATCTCAATGACGAATTGTCTGTACCATGTTTGGAGGAGGTATTGTGGCCCCGGTATCAAATTGGGTACCGGGGCCACCCCACTATGCAGTCCAGATACTTGTTTGGTGGAATTCTGACACGTGGAGGGTTTTATTATTATTATATTGTGTGGACCACTCTATCTATACCACACTACAACTCTATACCACTCTATTTCATACTTTAATTCTATTTCATACTTTAATTCTATTTCATACTTTAATTCTATTTCATACTTTAATTCTATTTCATACTTTAATTCTATTTCATACTTTAATTCTATTACTAATTAATTACCATAAAGAGGAACAAAATAAACCAATTTTACCAAAAGTATAATATGACTTAGACTTACAAACACTACACTTGAAAGATCGTGCCTTTAAATGAAAAAGTCAGTCTTCATTGCATGACTATGTGCAACAGGGACAGTTTTTTGGGTTTACAAAGTCAAACAATAACACTTTGACCCTGTCTGTCTGGGATCTCAATGACGAATTGTCTGTACCATGTTTGGAGGAGGTATTGTGGCCCCGGTATCAAATTGGGTACCGGGGCCACCCCACTATGCAGTCCAGATACTTGTTTGGTGGAATTCAGACACGTGGAGGGTTTTTTAATTATATTGTGGCCTCGGTACCAAATTGTGTACCGGGGCCACCACACTACGCAGTCAAGATAGATAGATGCGTATTGCGTATCATAGATAAAGTACATTCAGTGGTGTGGGGCAAATTGAAAAATATTCAAAATGCACTGACATTATCAAAAACAAGAGGTTGTCACACGCTAAAACTCCAACATGTATATGATGGAGAGGATGGAGGAGCAGCCGTATGTGTAGTGTAATGCAGATCTGTTGAAGGTTTTTTATATATTTTATTGTGGTGCCCAGTGCCCACTCCTCTACGCAGTCCAGGTACAATTATTGGTGCGGATCATAAAAGTTCAGGGTTTTTAATATATTGTGGTGACCCACTCCTCTACGCAGTCCAGGTACAATTATTGGTGCGAATCATAAAAGTTCAGGGTTTTTAAGATATTGTGGTGACCCACTCCTCTACGCAGTCCAGGTACAATTATTGGTGCGAATCATAAAAGTTCAGGGTTTTTAATATATTGTGGTGACCCACTCCTCTACGCAGTCCAGGTACAATTATTGGTGCGATTCATAAAAGTTCAGGGTTTTTAATTTATATTGTGGTGACCCACTCCTCTACGCAGTCCAGGTACAATTATTGGTGCGAATCATAAAAGTTCAGGGTTTTTAATATATTGTGGTGACCCACTCCTCTACGCAGTCCAGGTACAATTATTGGTGCGATTCATAAAAGTTCAGGGTTTTTAATTTATATTGTGGTGACCCACTCCTCTACGCAGTCCAGGTACAATTATTGGTGCGAATCATAAAAGTTCAGGGTTTTTAATATATTGTGGTGACCCACTCCTCTACGCAGTCCAGGTACATTTATTGGTGCGATTCATAAAAGTTCGGGGTTTTTAAGATATTGTGGTGACCCACTCCTCTACGCAGTCCAGGTACATTTATTGGTGCGAATCATAAAAGTTCAGGGTTTTTAATATATATTGTGGTGACCCACTCCTCTACGCAGTCCAGGTACATTTATTGGTGCGAATCATAAAAGTTCAGGGTTTTTAATATATATTGTGGTGACCCACTCCTCTACGCAGTCCAGAAAGATACCTTGTTGCAACGTTTTGGACTAATAACTATATTGTGAGGTGTTCAGAATACACTGTAAATTAGTGGAAATGCTTGTTATTGAATGTTATTGAGGTTAATAATAGCCTAGGAGTGAAAATAAGCCCAAAAACTTGATTTTTAAACTTTTTATGTTTTTTTCAAAAAAAATCCGAATCCAATACCTTAAATCCGAACCGAGACCTTTCGTCAAGTGTTTTGCGAGACAAATCCGAACCTCAAAAATAACGAAAATCCGGATCCAAAACACAAAACACGAGACCTCAAAAGTCGCCAGTGCACATCCCTAATAATAATAATAATAATAATAATAATAATAACGTGAAACACTTTGTTTTTAAATGAGAATTACTGCATAACAGCATATGTGTTTTAATCTTATTACATGTTTAAATGATAATTTGTACTGATAATTTGTATTCTACATTTCATATGATATATCCTTACATAATCTATTCTTAGGTGGAATGTGTTGAATTTACTTACATGGAGATGCTGGTCATTTCTATTCGCATAAAGGAGAGCACATCTTTTAAAATTCTCAGGAAACTAAAGCTGGCCACATGTGGCTCAATTTGGTTGTTTGGATTGTCAAATAGCCTGATATGCATTCATTTTGGCCACACATGGATGCAGATATTTACATCAGGTACAATTCTGAGTGAATGGGTCACATTATATATTTTGCCATTTTACAAACCTATATACCTAAAGATTATTTAATGACCTCATATACACATTGTCTATCATTATGGTACCACACAGTCAATCAAGTTGGCCAAAATTACCAAATTAGCTAATCAAATTTCCATGTCTTTTGAACTAAGAGTCTATTGTCACGGTCATCAGAAGATGCTTGTTCTCACCAGTATGTGATATTGATCCATAATCTTTCCCTTAATCTCAGCCAGATAAAATTACCTGTTAAAACAAATTATTGTTTATTTTCTGTAAACTCTAGAGACTGTTCTGCATGAAAATCCCAGGAGACCTGTAGTTTCTCAGATACTCAAACAACCCTGTCTGACACCAACAATCATTCCATGGTCACTTAGTGCTTTGGTTTTGTAACTGCTCTTGCAAAAAAAAAAAAATCACAAAAGGGTTTGGTTTTGGTTTTGGATCTGCATCTTAATTTCTTAGAATGTGGACTTTCAATTGTATTGTCAAGACATGTTTTGAACAACCAAATCTGCGTACAATGTGAGTATTGTACATACTTGTGTGGGAAGGGTAATTATTGGCCTATATGAACTGTTTGTTTTACATATTTCTTACACTTCACTAATAGAACATATAAATATTATTTATATACATTCCATATTTATATATGGGTCTTGGGGACCACCTCCGCTGCAAGTCTCAGACAGTCACCTTTACCCCGGATTTGTGCAAGGTGAGGGTTCAGTCCCCACACCACTGCATTTTCAGGTAACCTACAGGCCCTGTTCCCCAGAGGCATAACTGTCCATACCATGTTTTAAATCACACTTGAGCTTAGCCAAACAATGAATCGTGATTGACATTTTAATCTCAAACTGAACATGGCAATTGGATGTAAATAAACATGGCATATATATATGAGAGTTCCCTTGTTTGATTCACAAGGGCAGCATTACAATACAGATCGACCTTACTCACAGCTCCACTCTTGGCTAACAATGAATGTTCTGCCCATTGAGAAATGCATAGTACTAGTCTTTGAAGTTTTTGGTATGGGTGTAGGCCACCTCCGTCTATTTACTTTTATAGATGTCTAACTTTATTATTAATTCCATTGACCATCCAATGACCTCTGCCTGTTACTGTAGCTTCATTATGCATGCTCTGTACCATTCAAAATGTATTGCGTGCACAGTCTGAAGATTTGTAGTATGGGTGCAGGCCACCTTCGTTTATCATTATCATCATTTATTTATATAGATGCAATGTATTTGAAAGCTCCAACCTTGGCTGACAATGAATGCTCTGCCCATTGAGTAGTGCATAGTACTAGTCTTTAAAGTTTTTGATATCAATGCAGGCCACCTTTGTCTATCATCATCATTTATTTATATAGCGACAGCAAATTATGCAGCACTTTACAATTCGGTATCTACTTGTTTAAATACCTAGTTATGCCTCTGTCCATCTAATGATATCTTACTGTTACTGCCTCTGCACTCTCCGTGATGCATGCTGTCTTATCATTCCAAATTTAGTGTGTGCGTAGCGTTTCAACATTTTTATCTCTTGAACATTACATTAATTTTGTTTGTTGTTGTTGTTTAGTTTATCTAATGGGCTTGCTTCATTGATGGCATGGCAGATGACATTTTATTTGCAGCCACTGAAATGTTCTATATGCAGTTGCTAAATATCGTAAATATTGTTGGAGAGTGGCACTCTATATTCGGTCACATCCAGACTGCCTGTCGAGTGTTATTGAAACATGGAAATATAGTATATGAAAAAATAACACCGAGTTGATACATATTCCCAGGCATCTGGAAGTCATTTTATCTTTATAACTCCAGGCTTTGCAGTTTATCTAATTATAAACTATTCGCCTGTATGAAAGAATCTGAGAACCTATATGTGGAATAAGACTATTATATAATATATTTTGGGATTATATGTATGGTAGTAAGATATATAACCAACTATCTTGTATATAAGAGATAGTTCATCTCAATAGATAAATTAATTCCTATAGATATATGATATATGCCATGATTACTTGAGCCATTTTGGAAACACCCAGCTATTTTAAATATACACTTATTTATCACGTATGCACTTGTTTGTTATATCTCACTGAGATTTTTAATCAATTTTGTTCTTTTAACTATTAATAATAAAAGTTAAGTATTATACTTTTAAATTACTACCACTATAAAATGATTGTATATTTTGGAGTAAGTAGTGCATTATCTTCGGAAAACCTTCTTTTCTCCTTCCCTGTCAATAACATGTGTATCCATCAGCCCTGGGCTCTCTTCCTAAAACAACAGTTACACACCCTTTCTTTAATATAGATGTCACTGAATAAGCCTTTATAAATTGACAAGTATTTAAAAATAGAAAAGATTAGGATATATAGAGTATTTTTGGGGTAGGTACCTAAATTGAACGACCTGTATTTGGCTACATAACAGTTTCCAAAGGTGACCTTATCAGCCATCCCTCTATAGTCAAAATGTAAATAGGATAACAGCAATTTTATATTAAATGGTACCCGGCAATATTACACTATGAGCGCTCTCTGGCTCTGTTTGTTTCTTTATCTTTAGATTTCTCACGATCTGGTTGGGGTGATTGAGCTGGAGTAGCTGCCATCAAACTTGTGGATGCAATATTTTGAAGCACTTATTACAGAACTTTTGCTATAAAAATATAAATTTGCCCCCCATATTACAGTCCCATTAGTCATAATTATAGGCACCCAGGGCAGTCCAACAATTTTACACATGACCATGTTGGATGATATATGCTTAATTAACACATATGCCCTTGTTTTCAATGTGCTTGGTATCCTTCCATTATCTAAGTGTTTCCATTTCCTTTCTATAAGCTGTATTGTACCTTCATGGTTTATATTTTAGAATTTCATTTTGGGGGTTTGGTGGCCCCTTAGATGATAACACAGTAACACTAAAATCAGTAGAAGACACCTAGAGGGTGGAAATGGAATCTACAAGATACCAGAAATTAACTCAATATCGGGAAACATATTTAGGATAATGAAAAAATACATTTATATTGACTAATTTTATAACCTGAGACACAATTCAATATAGATCAATATAAAGGACAATGGCAGCATCAAAATTAACAAAAACCTAATAAAAATATTGTTAGCTTAACTACAATCATAATATCAGGAGCAGAGACGTTACAAGTATTTGGGAATTATATAGAAATCGACAATCAATAATGAGAATTTACAGATTTTTGGTATTGTAACAGAAGATACATTTGTAATACTATTAAAGTAGTTTACATTTTTCCACATCCAGTTCCATAAATATTTACATCAATAAAGGAAAGAAATGGAAAATTGTGTGATTTTAAATGCTTATTACATCTTCATTTACACATGGGCAACCTATACAGTGGTAGTCAGCATATCGATGCTGACTACACTGACAAGACTTACCCCAACATCTTCAGTCCAGACGGCTGCTACCCAACGAGGATCCATGATGACTCTTCTGTGAACCAACTTCAACCAATCCCGAAGAAGGAAGACGCCGACATAAGTTCATGACGTTACTGACATAGGCGACGCTGTTAACGGCACTCTTAAGGGGGTAATGTAAGTATGCGACCATGTACAATGTAGAACCCTTTGTAAACTACAATGTACATGACTGCATACTTACATTACCCCCTTAAGAGCAGTGTTAAGAGCGTCGCCTATGTCAGTGACGTCATGAAGTCGCGCCAGCGTCTTCCTTCTTTGGGATTAACTGAAGTCGGTTCACAGAAGTGTTGCAATGGATCCTCGTCGGGAAAGCAGTCGTCCGGAATGAAGATGTCGGGGTAAGTCTTGTCGGTGTAGTCAGCACCGATATGCCGTACCCCACCAACCTATAAACCCCAATTACTGGCTTTATGCATATAACTATTGTATGTAGAAATCTAACTTTGCTACTAAACTTATGATAAGGCAACACTAATGTGTGAAAAATCAAATGCAGAAAGCTTAATTTACCAACTTAATTAAATACAATTTAAATGATTATAATGAAAAAAGAAAATAAAGAAAATCATTGCAAGTATCTTTGAAATGTGACACTTTTACATCCACTATATATAAACGGAATATTAATCATACTCAGTAAGAATGAACAAACAATTGCACTTACAACTTGTTGGATTTATTTAGTTTGTTGCATTTTTTTAGGGGAATAGTAAAACATTTAGGGTAAAACACCATAACTTGTGGCATGGCTAATCATTTTGATACAGGACTAGAAAAACTTCAGGAGCCATGCAGTCAATGTGTCTAAGAATTTACTCTTAGTGCCTAACAATTGTGTTATGTTATATGATGCACATCTTCCCTGTCTCCTTAAGAGATCCTTCTGACTGCTAAATATTATATCTTTTTTTTCTGCCCATGTTTAAACAGTATACTTGGCCAGGAGAAAATGAAGAAGAACTGGGGAGTTTCATATGTGACATGTCATTGAGTAACTGTTTCTCAGTACAATGAGCCCTGACCAGCCAATGGCATACAGCATGCCCTGATATGGATCCCTCTTAATTTGAGCAATTAGGAGGCATCTCCTGTTTTGGCATGGTTTGGGTTCCCAGCAACACTTGAATGATCAAGCTGAGAATAAAGGTTACATTTTGGGTGGATTAATGATTTAGGGATGCTAAGAAAACACTTGACTGCTCAGTTAGGTTTGGTGGTCAACCAAGTTCTAGCACAGCAAACTTTTCAACAGCTTCTGCATTCTGCTAATAAAAGTGTACATCTTCTCACACAACAACTCAGTTGTTTTCAATAGGTTTCACAGATGTTTCACATAATGGGGTCTATATAACACAGAGAAAATAGCTGTTTTGTCTGGAGAACGGCTATCACTGGTATTCAATTTCTGAAGGTGAAATTGGAGATTTCTCCTGTATTATCCTACCTTTCGATTGTTATCGCAGTTCCCATAGAACTCATTGCTTTTTGCTGCACACTGACACCATCTCAGGACGGCTTTACCTTACCTGTTCCTATGGGATCCAGTGGAGCTGGAAATGCTTTGCTTGGTCCTCACTGGGGCATATTAAATTAAGCGCGAAGTGCCTCTGGAACGGACCCGAAGGCACTTTGCGTTACTGCAACACCGCAGATTTCCGTTCGCACCCAATAGGGTTGCAAAGGGAAATCCATGATGTTGCAGTACCGAAATAACAAAAAAAATGTGTAGCCGTGATGTTGTAGCTTAATTGAATATGCCCCACTAAGTTAGTTCACTCTGTGTATATGCGGACATTAGCCATGCATACGCAATTCTCATCCAGCATTTGCCGGCAGTGTTAGGCGCTAGTGTAGAGTAAAATTACTTCATTGTATAGGGCATTGCATTGGGCAGTCTTCTGGACAGTACACAAGTTACAGTAGATATGGGGGAAAAGTGTAAGGAGCAGATGGGCACAGAGGGAATAGCCTTAGTATGTATGTGTCCCTATTGTTAAAAAGTATCAAAAAAGATGCAGGAGGCCTAGGCGGCCACCAGGCCACGGGTCATTCCCTTACATATTCCATACAACCTTCAAGAATTCTATTCTTGATTTCCACTTTTGCCACTGGTATAACCTGATGTTCAGTTGCAGAATGATGTGCATTAGTAGTAGAAGAGAGAAATAATCCTCAAATGCTCATGACAAGCAGCAAAGATCATTAGTTGCTTGAGGCATTAGCAACCTAACCAAGTAGAACTTTGTAATGAGACAAAGCAAGCAAAACAAATATTTTTTTGACTCACTTTTATTTAAAGTTCTTGAAAGCCTCTCTTTTTTAAGTGTTTGTCATATCATCAACAAACTCAAAACAGCCACACAAAAAGTTTGAACCACAAAAACGGAGACATTTAGTCTGCACATCCAAACTTGTCAAATGTATGAAAAGGAGCATTAGTGTTGTGACTAACTTTATAATAATAGAGGACAACACTGCAGGTGGTGCACCTTTTCATACATTTGACAAATTTTGGCGTTTGGACCAAATCCCCCCTATTTTCTGTCTAGCATTTTGAAGGCTGTGACTAACTTCACTTTGACCCTGCAAGCACCCATTTTTCCCTTGGTGTTTTTATTTAGGGCAGCTGTCAGCTAGATCCTATCATCATCTATAACCTGTAGGCAGCTGCAACATAAAAAGTTATGTACCTTGTTATAGAAATGAATTGTTTGTGTAAGTGCCCATCTGAATTAGGTAACCATGTAACAGTAGACATACAATTCGATCAAAATGTGCACTAAGAACCTCATATTTATTTCTGATGTGAATGACAAATATTGTATTTTCTGTACAGTGTTGCGGATTTGGTAGCACTGTATAAATAAATGGTGATAATGATAATGACAGTAACAGAGTTAATAAACAAATATTTCTTACTGTAATTAGTATGCATTTATGGGCTCATGTAGAGTAGGACACAATTTCCATCTAAAAAGCAGATGTAAATTTCATCCGAAAGAAAGACATATTGTACACAGGTATGTTGAGCCAGATGCATCTAAGTTGATTGTCATCATTATCAGTTTGTATCTTACACCAGTGATTGAGCACTAGCAATTTTCCTGTCTCCTGACGTGTGTATGTGAGACTGAGTCTCAGTCTACTTTGCTCCATCATGCTCATAAACCCCCCCCTCTTTTCCCCTTTCCATCTCTTCAATCGTCAAGGGTCCATCAGCAAAACCTGTGACTTAGTTTACATATGGCCACAACCGGAATTAATGATTTGTGAGCATGCGCAGAAGTAAAATGCATATTATATTCAGCATACTTGTCAGGTGCCGTCCCTGCTTCTGCCTACTTGAGCAGAGATGGCTGAATGTTTACTTTCTTAGGGGCGCGATTGGTTGCTTGGCAAGCAGAATCGATTCTTCTGGCCAGGCAGCCAGTCACTTTGTCTAGCAACAGGATGTGATTCTGAGCTCTGGCGGTGGTGGACGGTAACATCACTGACGCCGGAGATTACCGTCCTCCTGCTCCACTATATAGAGAAGGCTCTGGGACTATTAGAGTGCCAGAGTATTTGGTCTGCCACTACTCCAGCGCTGTTCCTGTTCCGGTGTCCATTTCCTTCTCCCTGCAATGGCGTTCCCTTTTGTTCCTGACTCAGCTACTTCTGACTACTCACCTGGATTATGCGTGGGCTCTATATTGTTCCTCCTGGCATCTGACATTTGTCTCCCCCGACCACTCACTTAGATCAGCCTTCTGTACTTTGCAAACTGGCTGGCTTGAACTTGGACTGTCTGACTGTTCTCATTCAACAATTACTTCACAGGTAACTGACTTGGAGAACTGCGACTTGCGAGTCCTTTGCAGCAAAGTCCATACCTTCTTGTGGGGGTCCCTGGCAAAAACCAAGGTGCATTAGACTCCGTACATCCTAGCTCAGTAATGCTAATCCCGGCAAGTAGGCACCATTCAACTACCCAGCTCGAAACAATACTGCACTTTTCATCCAACTCTATGTGAGTCCTTTAGTGTCTAAAGTGTACTCCTGCATTCTTGTTCTGTATTATACAAAAAAATTCAAACTAGCCTTCTGAATGAATCTATCATTTCATTTTTCTGAACTTAAGTATAAAAGGAAAGCATTGGTTTCCAATAAAAGGTAAACAATCAATGACAATGTTACATAAACCTTATATAACTAACACCAGCCTTTACATGTTATTACTATATTATTTACTGCTACCATCAGAGTATTTGATTGATTGACACTGTAAAACAAACTCTTGGGGCTAGATTTACTAAGGGGCGGTTAGCTAAAACCATCAGTTTTCAGTCATTGTTTCCGATTTTAATATCGCCGGATTTATTAAAGGCCAAACCGCCATTAAAACAGCCAGAATGAACATTTTTAAAAACCACCACATTACAGATGATGAACATACAGACAGTCGGATTTCCTAAGCTGGGATTTGCAAGACTGCAGCAAAACCGCCATCCAAACAGTCAAAGCAAAAGAGGTCTTTGTGAGAGACAAGATTGCGCAAACTGCAAACTGTTTGAGCTATCTGGCTATTCAGAACAAAAGAGGAAGCACCATTGACATATAAATTATGGGGACAATAATTTTATTTATTGATTAAGGGGCAAATCAAATTTATATTTAACTTAACTGTTATTTTTCATTATATTATGGGGACAATATTATTGTATAATATTATGGGGGAAACATGAACATATAATTATATTAACTGGGCAATACTGTCTGATTGCTAATAGGGGCAATCATTTATTCGATTGTACGCCCTTTAGATTGCACGCTCCTTTGAGCAGGGCTTACTCTCCTCCTGTTTCCACCACTTTTACTTTGCTCTTTATCTACTCAGCCCACCTCCTCTTGGACCTTCTGCACTCCGACTACTCTCGCTTCTCTCTGTTCCTCTCAGTGGCTCTTAACCTGTCATCCGCACCCACCCTTTTGGGCTCAGGTTACCAGCCTGTACTGACTATCCCTCACCCTTTCTCTCTAGCTGTGTTTTGAGCTCCCAAAGTTATAGTGCTTACTGTTAATTGTACTGTGCTGTTTCACCTTGAACTGTGCTATCGTTTGTCCTTGTATGGCACCACGGACACTTTGTGGCGCCCTATAAATAAAAATGAATAATAATAATAATAATAATTTATGATGCACATATGCCCCCATGACAACAACATTAATTTTGTCCCCTAAATATAGTGAAAAGTAAAATTTGCTCACATAAGTTAATTAACAATTTTTTTTCCCCTTAATCAAGAAATAATGATTACCCTCATAATTTATATGTCAATAGTGCATCCTATTACATTCAGAATGGCAAGATAGCTCAAACTAATACAGATATATAGTGAGTGCTTTCTAGGATTTTTAGGTATAATACTGCTTCCTTAGAAATAGTAGGCAAAACAACAAAGGAGGGAGCGCAAAAAACCACATAAGATCACATATAAACGTGTGTATTAAAAAATGTATATAGCTCTTTGTAGAACAGGTGAAGGGAGGCATCAGGCATAGAAAGGAAAAGCCACTAAGGCAGGTGGAAAGTTTCCCAAATGCTGTCCCTTAAAACCGAGGCAATCCACAGTGGAGGTTCCAACCACAGTGGATTGCCTGTGCCCATGTTTCCTCCTTGTAGATGTGCACTATCCCCTCCTCTCACTGCTGCAGCATTGTCCATTTGGCTTTGGAGTGGCGGTTGCTATGGCACCCGCCACCAATGTTGCATGGCTGCTGCAGACACCCAGGGCCACAGAGCTGGCAGCCAGGCAGCCCAGCTCTCGGTGCTAGAAACAAGCCTCATGAGTGTCGGATGGGGGATACATATCCCCTTCTACCACTTGCTTGCAGACTCTGCAGTGGCACAGACAGTGCTTGAGTCTGTGCCACCCGGGGACCAAAGTTCTTCCTGCCAATCGGGGTCCCGCTCTCAAAGGGTTCTAGTAGCCCCACCCTCCCCCCATCAGTATAGTAATATATATATATATATATATATATATATATATATATATATATAGTCGATTTAGGGTAAAGTCCACTGCAGGCCCAGCCAATTGAGTGTTCTCAGCCCCAGTTTAGAGACTCCTAACAAGGGTTGCTACGCCTCTTTCACTGCCTTCTGTCATATGTCCCTGCCATGGGCTAGGTCATTTTGCATGTCTAACACTTTTCCTCTCTCCACACAGAGCAGGCACAGTTCTGCAGGAAGGCATTTGTGAGTAGAAGAATAATTCATACGGAGCTTCCGCTGCCCTCATCAAAGTACTTTGGCTCTTGGTCACTTTGTGAGATGGATCCTTTGACCTGCTTTGTGTGGGCACATCATTGTAAGTCCAGAAGAGGTGTAGTCATGCTGATGCCAGATTTAGCACCGGCCAATCATAAGGGATTATATCCTGGCACCAGTGGTTAGTGCTATATGTCCATGCACTGTATGCTGCTGCCTCGCAATTTCCCTTCTCTGCCACCCTGTCTATTTTTTAATAAACTGTGACCTTTAATAGCCAGCAAATTGACAGTGTTAGTGTCTTTATTTTAAGTACAGGTTATGTCTTAATGTGTGGGTGGGGTTTGGTGCAGCAACATTAATTGCTGCTGACCTTCAACCCATATTTCAGAAATAGAATAGACTGAAGGAAACATTCCCAGATTTATCTCTCCTTTCATACAAACAGTCTCCAAATTTAAGAAATCTCCTTGTTAGAAGTGCCCTTTCATCACCATCAGAGGCTGGCACCTTCCCTTGCAAAAACAAAAAGTGCAAAACCTGCATCCATGTCCTACCAACAAACACAGTCCACATACACAACACACAACGGGACTATAAAATCCCTGACACATTCTCATGTACATCCTTCAATGTGGTGTACATGATACAATGTACAAGGTGCCCTGAGGGAATTTACATTGGAGAGATCAAGCAGTAACTGCAATCCAGGATGAATCTACACAGACACACAATAAAGAAAAGTCTAGACACCCCGTGGATAAACACTTCTCTGGACCAGGACACAGTATGACAGATTTAAAAGTCCTAATACTGAAAGGTCTTTTTAAAAACAACAGGGAGAGAAAAATCTGTGAATTTAAGCTGATAAGAACATTCCACTCATTGACACAAGGGCTCAATCTAACACCTGTATTTATGACCCACTACTTGGACACACTTCACACCCCACAGAAAAGTGACTCCAGATCTCTGAACTCATAGGACTTTACGCTTCCATCCGTAACAAAAACATCAGTTTTAATACTTTAGCTTATCTTAATGATATCCCCCCCCCTCCCCCTGTATAAATGTATTGATGTTACAGTTCTTAAATGGCGCCTTTGTGCTCTGAAAGCTAGCAAATATAATATTATTTTTTTGGGCTAGCCAATAAAGGTATCCCTCCTATAATAATTTTGTCTTTTTTGACACAAAAGTATTTAACATCACATAGATTTTTACGGCTAACACGGTATTGCAATAAAAATTTTTTTGCTACAAATGTTTATACCTCTTATGCATGATGTACGGTACTATAGTGTTATGTTAATACAGGGGCAGAAGACATGCTTCTACACACATCTACACAGATGTTTTGGTTATGACATGGACGGGTTTCTCTCAAGTGTAGAACTATAACTGCAAACACTGTGATAGCACAGTGTTATAGAACATTGTGCAAGGGTGAAGAACGGAAGCAGTTCTAATAGTTCCTCAGGTGATGCACTGACAGTCTGTTTCTGGTGCATGGGTCAACCTACTAACCAAGATTTGTCCTGCCGAGAGTGTTAGTAGTGAAAAAGATTGTAAACACCACTATTACAAATATATTAGTAATAGTTACACAACAGTTATTTGCTACTAGCAGCATTTGGGCATATGAATTTTGTAGGCATTTGCAGTGTATACACATTAAGAAAATAGGTAAACACAGATTTCAAGCAGATAAAAAATAATTACAAGCACAGAGAATAGTCTGTAAAGTGTGGTAGTGATAGTATGGACTAATAACCTGGTTAATGGATTACATTTATCATTTATTTATACTGGATATTCTTATTTGTCTATCTTTAGATAGATTTAAGATATATGGCAACTATTTTATATGTCTATATGCTGTCACCAGCTATTTGCTGTGAATTATTGTGACTATTTTCTACACTTACCAGCAAAACGGAGATCAAGTCCACATCATTGATGCGAATGTACCATCTATGGACTCACTAGGAGCAAGTTTGCGGTAGTGTTGTTTCCACAGATCTCCCACAGGTGCGCACCTGTTTTTCTACTTTCACATCGGAGCTACACGCTGACACACCAACAGCGCCAGCACGGATGAGTTCAAGTCGGGACTTTCCTTTTCATCAGCGGATTCCAAGGTGACTTGTAAGTGTGTACTATTCATGCTTATCCCCAGTTTATCATCCAGTCCCCAGATACTTTCTTCATTCCACCTCATCGGCATCCTTGCCGTTTACCTAATCGATTTATTGTCTATGTCCAGCTACCAGTCCATTTCCATTCAGGATTCACACTGGATTGAACATTCTCCCATCATTTATGATAAGGCAGTACCATCTATTTCCCATCATATGTTGTGTACATTTTCATTTTTATGATCTAAGGGGCACATTTAACAAATGACGGTATTGCACTATCGTGCACTTACCGTGAAAATAGGTGAAGGAAGTCTGCAATTGATATTTAAGACAGCTCCGTTCGACTGTTCAATCTTCAAAACCACTAATTTTCGCTGCAGTTCGTTTTTTCTAACAGTCACCATTCAACAGAATGGTGACTGCTCCTGGCCGCAATCTAACAAGTCCCGAAAAAACATTTTTTTCGGGAACTTGTCATGTTAATGTACGCCAGCTGCAGCTGGCGTACATGAGGAAATCTAATGCTGTCAGCTCTGCTCCGGAGAGCAGAGCTGGACAGCGCATGTGTGGAGGGATCACATGATCCCTCCCTGTCACTCACAGCTCTCTCTCTACAACGATAGTTGCAGAGACAGAGAGGGGATCTGTGTACTGGACATGCGCACTTGAAGAGTGAGGAGAAGACCCGGAGACAGCGCTTCCGAAGAGGCAGGTAAGTATGGTTTTTTTTATCACTGAAACAGCAGTTTTTCGGAATGTGAGAAGTATTTCAATCCTTATCATTGCGATAAGGATTGAAAACTACTTTTCACTTTATGTGAATAATGATAAATGTGCCCCTATGTCAGTTCTCATGATATCTGAGACTTACACGTTTCATTGTTTGCATTTTTATTAAATTATACATGTTTTATCCGAGATATGGATACATGTGATTTTTTTTATATTGATTGATATTGCACTAATTGATACACATTTTGGTTGATTCTCTCCCAGCGCTGTATACATTCTTGTGTTTTATAACTATTTTATCTTAAACTGATAATGTTGTAGGTAAGTTTTTAGTAATGTTATACCTATTTTTTATCCATTCTTTATTACCTGCAAAGTTTTTATTTCTCCAGTATATGATCTGATAAAATTAAAAGTCAACAAAGCACTAGCTACCTGATGCCAAATAACATAATGTTTTGTAATTGAACAAAGGTTATAAGTAAGGGACATTTGAGTTTGCACTGACTTTTTTTTTATTTGCTTGTTAATTTGTTAATTAAGCATTAAGTTTAGTATAGTAAAATTTTCCTGTGCAAATGATTTTTGGTAGATTGAGGGATTGGGTGGGAATGATTGAGCAAGTGACAGATTAGATTCACTGTAGAATAATACAAAATGTGCATTAAGAGTACACTGTTGATCAGACTGTTAGTTGAATGCTTGATTGAAAAATTTAAGAGTATTTGTAGACAATTTACTTTAAATCTCACGCATTATCAATCAGTGAAGGACAAAGTTAACAAGATATTGTTGTGTATTAAATGGGGACACTGTTTTAAAAAACAAAATATTTTTTTTATTAGGCTTTACTTTGCACAATGCAACCTTAGTTCAGTAAAGCATGTTATAAATGTCTAATGAGTTGCAAAATCAAAAGGTCACAAAATAAATGAAAAGTATACATATAAGTTAAGTATTGTGGAAGCACTGGTATATAGTTCAGTTTTTGGGATATTGCATTTGTCTGTGTTTCTATAAGCTAGTTGATCATGGAATATTCAATGAAGAAAACATTGCTCTCTTGATTCAAAAAATGTAGTTCAAACAAAACTTGCAGCAGTAATTAATTATTGACCCCCTTGATAAACATGCAGACTCGACTGTCCAAATATCAAATATTCATAGAAAATAGCTAATAGACCACAGGACCTTCTAGAATATTTTATTCTGTAGATAGTCCATCATCCATTCTGTGTGGTACAAATTTGTTTTGTTTACATGGTAGAATTGATATAATATAATAATAGTGACTAGAGAGTCATAAATGACTTGTTACTTTGGTGTAAGGAAATAGTTTCCTACTTACCCTGCAAAAGTGTAAAATACTTAAATGTTTTCTTTTGTTGCTTACTAAATAAACATCAATATAATTTTTTGTAATTGCATTACAAACTAAAGACAAATAATGTGCATGGTTGCTCATAGTAGTTGATTAAAAAATACTTAAATAAATAACTTAAAAATAAACAGGAAAAATGACTGAATGACAGAATGAATTTTAATAATAATAATATTGATGCAATTTTAGAATAATTGGTCTTTATCAAATTAGTGATGCAATCATTGAGATGATACATTGTATCACTCACAGTGTTCCCCAATAATTTAATATCTTGGCCTTCCAAACCTGCCCCGCACTCTACCAAAAGGGAAATTAACAAGCTGGATGCTACTACATGTTGTGCAATCTGCACTGCTGTTGCTGGAAAAACTTAAATTGCCTAAAATGTAGATGAAATGAGGTAAGTTGTTTTCTGGGAACTGCATACTTAAGAACTCTTAGTGCTTTCAGTTTTTTGAGGCTTTACAAATCAGCCCCTGCAATTGTCTACATTCAGTATCGCTTAAGTGCAATTCAAATTGGCCCTTACTGTTCTATAGAATTATAAAATATATTACGTTAACCTTATCCTGAAATGTATAATAATTCTTACTTCAAACACTATTGTCGATTATTACTGAATATCGGAACATGTTATTACATGTTTGTATTAAGTACTTACCTGACTGGTTTCAGCTCAGGCATACAGGTGCCCAACAGGCTACTTCATTTAATCCTTGTCAAACTGTGCACGCTCTAAAGTGAGTTGTGCCACACCTTTATAGGTGTGTATACTATTGTCTCAATTGTCTTTCTTTTTGATGACCTTTGCCTTGTTTCTGAATCATTGAAGGACTACTGCCCTTGCGTTGATCGCTAGTGGTATCCTTACTGGATAGCAACTAAATTTATGTGTACATGACTTGGGGGAAACTAAATATCATTGTGCTCATTAAGTTCTATGGAAAAGGGTGCTGCTAAAGTTGAAGGACACAACATGAATGTTTTGAGATTATATTTACTATGCAGATGACTTCTAACAGTATATCCGTGAAGGTAACACACACCTTAGGAGTCATCTCTTCAAAATAAATTAACATATTTCAATATGAATGGTGTTGGTTGCCCCATATGAAAATGTCCAAAACTGTATTGCTTATTATACCACAATACACTATCTTTATTGAATCATTTATTTCATCCAATAACACAATAACTGTTTATCAACCTAAGTTACCAACACATTACATAATTTTTTTATGATCCATGCTATTATAAACTTTTATCTATAATTCAAAATGGTCTTGTCCTTCAAATTTTTCAGCACAGTGTCAATGCTGACCAAAGCTTCAACTACTTATCAACAATAAGCTGTCAAGTTGCTCACCTTTTCATATATTTCTCAAACTTCAATATATTCCATGTAGTCCCAGTCCACATACATCCTCAACATTTATATTGATCCTACGCTCTTAAACAGAACAATATTGGAGTGATTTTAAAAAATAAGTCCTTGATTTCATTGAAAATATACCAATTAAAAGCCCTGAATTCTTTATGGGAACCATTTGGTAGAGAAGCATATTCGCAGGCCTTCTCACCCCCTGTAATAAAACACGTCCCATGCAAAAGGTAACTGTTAAAAAAAATAATTATATATATATATATATATATATATATATATATATGTTAGGTAATCAGGGGAATAGGTACCATCTCCTGGGGGTAGATGGCGGCGAACACCACCAATAAAGTCAGACATGTCCATTATTTTTGGTAGAACTGACCTCAGCCAGTTTTATTTAAGCACATTCAAAACATAAATGAAAAGCCGCCTTTCCTCTCCGGCACTAAGACACAGACACATACCAAACACAATAATATCTGCTCACCACTTGCATGTTCTGAGGAGGAGGCATCCAACTTCCTCCTCAGGTCTGAGACAGTGATGGCACATTCTACCTCCATTTTAACAGGCACCACACAGGTGCAACTCCTGATCAGTCTGCTTACAGACTGGCAGACCAGAAAAACCCGGACTGGGCCTTATGTATGGAGCCCACCCTTCTCTTTATCCATACATAACACCAGGGACCCTTACCATGTTTTGTTACAGCAGGGAAACACCCTTTGGGAAGCTCTTCCCACATACCTAAACATTCTCCCTGATGTTTTAACGTACACAAAGCAGAAAGCCTGGGACACATACCTCTGCCATTTAGTCTCATTCCAGTGACTCTGTCACTTTATATATGCACATATTACTGTGCACAAGTTTTAGGCAGGTATGGAAAATGCTACAAGGTAAGAATGCTTTCAAAAATAGAAGTGTTAATAGGTTTTTTTTATCAATCAACAAAATGCAGGTACTTATCCAGCATGCAATACCATCAGGGAGATATCTGATTGGCGCCAACTTTATTCTGCAGCAGGACAACGACCCCAATCATACAGCCAATGTCATTAAGAACTATCCTCAGCGTAAAGTCCTGGAAGTGATGATATGGCTCCCACAGAGCCCTGACCTCAACCTCACCATCATCGAGTCTGTCTGAAATTACCTGAAGAGACAGAAGGATTTGGGCAAGCCTACATCCACAGAAGATTTGTGCCAAATTCCTTCAAAAACTGTGTGCAAGTGTACTTAGAAGAAGTGATGCTGTTTTGAAAGCAAGGGTGGTCACACCAAATAATGATTTGATTTATATTCCTCTTCTGTTTATTCATTTTGCATTTTGTTAATTAATAAAAATAAACTATTGACATTTCTACATTTAAAAGCAGCCAATCACATGTGGCCAGGAAAACTTCTTGTGATTAGCTGCCATGGGCTCACAGCATTGGTCATTTAGGGGTATATTTACTAAACTGCGGGCTTAAAAAAGTGGAGATGTTACCTATAGCAACCAATCAGATTTCAGCTATCTTTTTGAAGACTGCACTAAATAAATAACTAGAATTTGATTGGTTGCCTTAGGCAAAATCTCTACTTTTTCAAAACCACAGTTTAGTAAATATACCACTTTGTGTGTTAACACTGATGTGTACATTGGAGATTTTAAGAGGATTTCTCAGTTGTTGTTGTTGTTTATACTCTGTTGGTATAATGGGCAGAGGTCTTAGAGCAGGCCTGTCCAACCTGCGGCCCTCCAGGTGTTTTGAAACTACAAGCCCCAGCATGCTTTGCCGGTAGACAACCAGTTGATAGCTGTAAGGGCATGCTGGGACTTGTAGTTTCACAACACCTGGAGGGCCGCAGGTTGGACAGGCCTGTCTTAGAGACTTGTTTTCAATATAGCGGTACCACGGGTTTCTGCTCCAGGGTCCCCAAACTAGTTTGTTCTCCCAACCATTGGGTGCTTTTCAGCATGGGGCTTGTAGCTTATGGAAGGGGGTGTATTTCCCCCTTTTCTTATTGTTTTTGCATAGTAAAAAATATAAGATTGATATTTATGAATTTAATGTTTCTTGCTGGCTGTATTTGATACTTATTAATTTAAATTAATTTTAATTAAAACTAGTTTACATATATAGATTTGCTAAGTCCTGGTTTTCTGAGTATCATGCAAAAAGATAAGGACACACATTTTGTTCTATTCAAGGGCATACTTGACTTGAAAGGGGCTGAAAAGTGTTATCTGCAATTCAACCATGTTATACAATCTTTATCTGTTGCCTCTAGCACCATATTCAATTTGAAGACTTGCATAGTTAAAATAAACATTGATATATAACCTAACCCTAAAGACATTTACTTATCTCAATAATAGTTGGGACTAAATGTAATTAGATCATAGTGTCTTGCTAAAGGAACTAATGCAAGACTCATTAAAGTTAGCAAGGTTGGACATGCGGTTTAGGCCAAACTGTCTAATGAAACCAGATGGAAAACATCTGCATTGTGTAAGAGCACAGTGCTACGCATCATGGGGCCCAGGGAGGGAGCCAAAACAAATAATCAGGTCCCGCACCTAGAAAGAAAAAATGTTAATATGTAGTGCAATCACCGGTGGCTCTACAAGACTGCTATTGCATGCTGGTGCTTATAGCACTAAGCGTCTACTTTGAACCATGCTCATCGGGCCAGAACGGCACACCAAAGGAATGATGTCTGCTTCTTAAATGTCCCCCTGAATTTTTTAGGGTCAGGATTAACCTAATAATGAAATCTGATTGAGGTGAAGTGACGATGCTATTTATAATATTTAGGGGCAGATTCAAGTTCCTGCATTATTCTTTAGAACAAGGTGGGCCACGCACTATTACCATTTCTACAGTAATAGATGCGTATTATTACCTTTACTGTGGTAATTTCAATGCTGATTTTGGCTTGCAGTTCTATGAGCCGCGAGTAAAAATCTGCGTTAAAATTACCATAGTAATTTGAATTAAATCTGCCCCAAGTGTGATAAACAAATCTTTCGAATTCAGCAAATCAACGCAAATAGGGTTTTATGTCTTTCTACACCTAATGAGAAAGATTGTCTCAACATCGAGCATTCTATAGCTTTATTAAAAAATACAATAACATAATGGTAAAAATGTTGTTATCATTATTATTTACTATAATTGTTGTTAATAATAAATAGCTCAGAATTATCAAAAGCAAAAACATAAATGGCATCAGACTGTCCTTCTATGGGATGACAAAGTCAAATGTACGTTACTCCCATTAAAAAAAATTCAAAACTATTTAAACCTTGTCTGACACTTAAGGACTACATTGATTTGACTTATTCAGGAGAATTGAAGCTATTACAATAACCTGTTTGGACATGCTAATTCTATCAGAAACTATTTCTATGTAAAAGAGCCCAGCTGTGATCAATCCCAGCACTCTCACTGGGAATTCAATTCTGGGCACTGAATGCCAGGGGACCTATTCAATTCCAGGAGATGCAAGCAAAACTAAGCGTAATCGAGCCCTATTTCCAGGCGCAATGAGCATTGCGTGTCCTGGAATTTAATAGCCCCCAACGAGTATAATAGACGCGTAAAGTAGTTCTCTCAGAATTGAATTCCCCCTCAGTGTTTGTAAAGTATCACTAGCTATGGAATGCAGGTATTGTTTTACAATCTTCATGGTCAAGCTCCGTTTCAGGGTTGCTTCATTCAAAAGTTCTTTCACTTCAAAATCAGGCTTAAATCTGTTATTCCCCCTTACAGGGAGATGCAGCAAAATACTATTTTCTAGTTAACAGGCTTCCATAAATAATATGATTACCTGTACATACAGATAAAATGTTGGCAACTCGTATTACATAAATATCAATGCATTTAGATTACAGAATAATTCTACTGGTGCAAATGTCAGCAGTAGCATATATGTACTTGGAACGATATCCCACATCATGTCAGATTATCATCTACTCCCCAAGGCTTCAAGCATGCCCTTAAAACTAATTTCTATGCTCAAGCCTCTCAGCATTCCTCCTAACTTCTTTGCCTTGGCCATCACCTCCACTCACCCACTCAGTGCCACACTACTTGTGTCTTCACCTTCCTTTTAGGACGTAAGCTCTCATGAGCAGTATTCTCTATCTTCGGGCTCACCTTCTACTATTACTTCACCCTATGTACAGCTAAGCGTGCTTCAATAGCCCTGTTTTCATGATCTTAGGCCTATGTCATCACAATCACTCTCACTCACTGTTCTGTAAATAACTTGATCTGTATTACTAATTAAGTTATCTGTGTGTGATTTGTTAATTAGCACATGTCTGGTATTTATATAATTATGCTGTTTTCTTTTCTTTTCATTATGTAATGTGTTATGGATCATTGTACACGACTGTGTATATACTGTAGGTGTACCTTTTGTGGTGCATTATAAATAAAATATATTAATAATAATAATATACATAGGCTTTCTTTCCAAAGTGTAAAATAGGTTTACTGAACAAGATAATAGCATTTATGTAGGGGTAAAAGTTTGTACTGGTGCATGGAAGGAGTTGAGCAGAGTGAGGTCATTCCTTGGAAGACACCAATACATCTAGTTTTGCAGGGCAGTACAAAAACGAGGTTTCATCTTGTAATGTGAGAAGATTGATTTGGGTTAAGAGATGCATAGAGTGCATTTTAAAATAATTGAAAGGGGGGAATGCAATTGACCACGTTACTTGTGAAAGTAACACGGTCCACGCATTATTACCATTAGTATGGTCATTTTAATGCTGACTTTTGCTCGCGGCTCTCAGAGCTGCGATCAAAAATCAGTAATGGCAATAATGTGCATTATTACGTAAGTAACGATAATAGTGCGCGGGCCACGTTACTTTCACAATTGAATTCCCCCCACTGATACTTACACACCTCAAAAGGCCTTTTTTTGGTCTCATCCTGTACTTTTAACGGGATGCATCTTGCACCTCCAATTGGACTTCAGTGTAGAAGCATTTCTAAAAGCACTTTAAAATAAAGCTTCAAGCACACAAAAGTGACACAAGTAACAGTCCCCTTACTAGCTGATTAATTCAATTTATAGATGAGGTTAAATTGAGCAAGAAAAACTGAAGGTTTATTTAATGAAACTGGTTGTTCTAAAGAGGTTGGACTTTCATTTTATATTTACACTGTGGAAATCAAACACCTAGCCATTTACACTTATAGATGCAAAATCAACATCTGTATTATGCACCTTACAACAACAATTACTAACTTCATCCAATACATTATTCTACAAAATGTTATTTTCAATATTCCAGGGAAAAACTAAAAGCTGCAGTTAAATATATCCTAAATATCACTTGGAGACCCAAACTTTTCTCAGGTAGCAAATTCCCATATGTGTGGACTCACAACACTAGCTGCAGGTGAGAGCTGTCAGACTACTTTAACTACTTTAAAAATTCACAACACAGCTGTCAGAAAATAGTTCATAATGACAGCTAAAAACACCATCACTTAATTCCTGTAATCAGCACTCTGTTAAGAACAGCAATCTAGCTAGTCACCTCACCTGGACTACTGTGCAGCTTTCTTAACTCTGCAATCAGTCCTTCAGTGAAAAGGTTAAGTCAATCAGAATAAGTTATCTCACCTGCTTGTAGCCTTTGTAAAGTCCCTCAGTTCTACTAAAGCTTTGAAGGAGCAAAGTTTTGTTTTGGATTTCTCTGTTTGTGTATTGAAGATGATTTGCTTTATTTGACTGTATATCATGATTATACCTTCTCCAATCCTTTGACATTGGTTTCGTTCCCCAGTATTCTACCTTCTCCAATCACTTGACTTTGGCATTGTCCATCACTGACAATCCTTTCATCTCAACTTGTACCTTACAGCCAAATCATCTTACCTGGGAGCTGCCAGCACTGTGACACCTTACTAACTGGGTCTATTTTTTATACAACCATTTCTGACTGCGAAGAATATCAGTCAGGTTCTGAGATTCAACATATTCCTATTTACTATATGTAGTAATTTAGTGTTGCAGTGTTCGGATTCACAGACAATTTAATTTGGCTGCAGAATAGGTCAGGATTTGGTCATTCTGAATAAATGATACCGTACACTGTACAACATTGTCAGCTTGATGGAAAACATCCATATTAGTAACCAATTTCTGCCTGTATGTGGCCAATTTAAATTACACTACATGGACAAAAGTATTTGGCCACCCCTATTAATTATTGAATTAAGGTGCTTCAATCAGACCCTTTGCCAGAGGTGTATAAAATCAAGCACATAGCCATGCAGTCTTCATTTGCAAACATTTGTGATACAAAATGAGTAATTCTGAAGAAAGTGGAAGTGTTTAGGAAAAATAGTAACTCACCCTAAGAAGCATGGTCCATAAAAGTCGCCAACTCTCTCCTGATTCCATAGCTGAAGAGTTCCGAACTTCCACTGGCATTAATGTAAGCACAAAAACTGTACGGCGGGAGCTTAATGGAACGGGTTTCCAAGGCCGAGCAGCTGCATGCAAGCCTCACATCAATAAGACCAATGCCAAGGGTCGGATCGAGTGGTGTAAAGCACACCGGCACTGGACTGTGGAGTAGTGGAAACATGTTCTGTGGAGTGACAAATCACACTTCTCTGTTTAGCAGTCAGATGGGCAAGTCTGGTTATGGCAGATGCCGGGAGAATGTTGTCTGCCTGACTGCATTATGCCAACTGTGAAGTTTGGTGGAGGAGGGATAATGGTAAGGGGTTGTTTTGCAAGGTTTGGGCTAGGCCCCTTATCTCCAGTGAAGGGCAATCTTAATGCTTCAGCATACCAAGTCATTTTGGACAATGCTATGCTTACAACTTTGTGGCAACAGTTTGGGAAAGGCCATTTTCTATTCCAACATGACTGTGCCCCAGTTCACAAAGCAAGGACTACAAAGGCAGGGTTTGATGAGTTCAGTGTGGAAGAGCTTGACTGGCCCACACAGATCCCTGACCTCAAACCCATCAAACACCTTTGGGATGAACTGGAACAGAGATTGCGAGCCAGGCCTTCTCGTCCAAAATCAATGCTTGACCTCATAAAAAATCTGCACAGTGAATCAACACAAATTCTTCAAGAAACACTCCACCATATTGTGGAAAGCCTTCCAAGAAGAGTGGAAGCTGTTATCGCTGCAAAAGGGGAACCAACCCCATATTAAAGTATATGTATTTGAATACAATGTCATTACAATGCCTGTTAATGGTTGAGCGTCCAAATACTTTTGTCCATATAGTGTATGTTTCATTTTAGTCTTTGCATAAAACCCTAACAAGGTCTGTAGATATGTCCATGTGTTGTTGATTATATATTTCCTATCGGATATAAGCAAACGGAAGGAGAACTTACAGAGAAATTTAGGGGAACTTATGTTGGGGAAGGCTTAAAAATTGTTTATCAAGGATATCTCTCTTTGGAATGTTATACAATCAAAAAAAAAATAACATAATATCACTTCAGTAAAAATTAACCAAAGTAAAAAATATATATTAATAATCACTAATAAATATTAAGGAATTGTGCAGAAATTGGAATTTTTGGGCATATGTGGTAGGAATGGCCAAAAACTAAAAAAAAACCGCAAAAGCAGAACAAAACTGGAAAGCGTAAGCTAATTAAAATTAAATGAACACATACAGTAAGATGCCCCCTGAAAAAAAACATGTATGCAGAGAGAGCTATAAAATACCAATTCTATCCAAATGGTGGCCAAGTTTAGCATCTAGTGAAATTTGAATACTCTTTCTCAAAATAGGTGGTGGCATTAGAAAATTAACCATGTGCTGAGAGAGTATTAAGAGATATAAAATATCTATTTATATACTGTGGGTAGCGGTTAATACTAAAAAACATTTAACGATCATAAAACATATAACTATCGCCAATTAATTAAAGTGACAAGTTTCCAGGGTGTCATTAGAAATCTTTGGGTGATAGAGTCCTATAATTTGCTGCCAGGATGGATGAAGTGCCTAAATCAAGCCTCCAAATGACTTACATACATTTCACCTACAGCCAATGACTATAAATGGAATATGCTTTGCATTTTTTTTTTCTTTTTCTTTTACTGAGCAATAATATTTGGACCTTTGAAACTTCACTATAACACCTAGCAGAAAGTTAACTTTGACGTTCCACATCTATATCTAAAATAGGTGAGTTTATCACCATATGTGTTATACCAGCATCTCATAGTGTGCACTATTGTTTTCTTCTTTCTTTTGTTTAGATACCTTGGATCTATCAATGGCATAGCACGGAGAAAGAATTATATAAATTATAACGCTTAGAGTTGGTGAGTGCACTAGATTTAACTACAGTTTGGTTTAACTTGTTTATCAACGATACACATTATGTTATACTTTAACTCTTTTTTGGTCATTCTGTGCCAGACTATCTACCATATCACATTTAAAAAGGTCTTATTTATGGATAATGTGTGTGTATAGAAATAAGCAGTTATTGTAGTTGGTAAGAAAATGTGCAATACCAAAAAATATAAAGAAATCAGATTAGTGAGTAACTGAGGGAATGCAGATAATGTGGCATCTACTGGACCCACCTTCTCTATAGAGTGCTCGTACCAGGTGCTGCTCCCAAGTCTCAAAAACTACTAATCAACAATTTCTGCTCCTGTCATTCCCGGAATATTGAGGTTTGACCGAATTAACCTTTTTGTGTTCAGATTTTCTGCTTAAGTGATCTCGGCTAATTATTTCAGCATAGGATAAAATCAGCCTATATGGAAGGTGAGCATCCATTTATTAAGAAAAATATAGAGATCACTGTACTCTACAATAATTTAGCTATAATTTACTACACTATAATGGTTCCTCGTTTTTCTGTCTATACTTATTCTTATACTGTATGCTGTGCTATTCCCAGGGTTTCCAATCTTTCAAAATATTTCTGCTAATAATATTATAAATATTTACTGACAGCCAACATTTTTACATTAGCTTTTACTGTAACCTATGTGAGTACTGCTGCTTCAAATCAGAGAAACAAACTGAAACTTTCTAGATTTTAACATGGCAAAATTTAAGTGAAAGTGCCACTGGTGAAATATTGTGGCATCCTTATAATTAACAAGTGCCATTTATGTAATTCTAAAACCTATTGAAAAGTAAGATTAGTCGTATCTAGAATAAAATGAGGTATGGGAATACAAATATAAGTCTCTTAATAGGATTCAGGAAAGCATAACTAATGGTGTGGTTCATTTCTTGTGCAATTTTAGTTAGTAGAGTCCTCTCCATATTTTTCTTACTAGTGGTCAAAAAGGTAACAAATCTTCAGTGACTTCAGTCATTTTACTTGGGAAGTATGGCTGTTTTGTGCCTCTTTTTACTGCACAGAGCATTCAATCAGGGCTGCCAAGAGGAATTCAGGGCCCCGGTACAACAAATTCATGGGGCCCCCCTTATAGTCGAGCATGCAAAATTTTTTGGGAGTGTGGTCATGCATTTGGGGGCGTGGCAAATGTGCCATTGGGGCGTGGCTAACATCAAAATCACTAGGCTCTCAATTCGCCAGAGCGTCACTTGTGTCCAAGCACTCCTGACTTTCAGGACATCTAGCATCACAGTGTAGTATAGAAAGAATGCAGTGTGTACACAAACAGTTCAGTCTTGGCCTGCACCTTACATTGGGCACAACACTCCCCAAAAATTGGTATTGTCCCTACTAGAATCACAACATTTCACACACTCTGCTGCTCTCTCCTACCTGTTCTTCTCACTTTCTCCACCTGCGGCTGCTGGTTTCTTTTGTTGTGGCTTGTCCGGATCCTGCAATGTTGAAGGGCCTATTTGGGAAAAAATGTCTACATTTAGAAAATTGCAGCCAGCCCCGGCGTTAAATCAATAGCACCCACGATTAATAATTAGGCCTTCCGCCAGCCCCAACATTAAAATAATAGTATTCACATTTAATAAATAAACCTATTCCCTTCCTGCAAACAGCAATACCTATTTCTCGCAATCATCACTGCCATTAAATAACTCATAGTCACATTTAATAAATAGACCTCATTCTCCCTAAACTCACCCCCATATTCAATAGCCCGCAAACCACCCCATCTTAAATTAATAGTCTATAAAATTGCCTCACCATCACCCTACAAACAAAATAGCACCAATTAATTAGCCACCACCTACCTCACACACTACATTGCAACAAGCCCCCTGTGCCATCACACACACAATACTGTGCCCCTTCATCACTACACTGTGCCCCCTTATGCTCACACTGCACCCTCCATGCTGCTTTCCCCCTTCATTTTTACTCTGTGCCTTCCCCCTTTTTTTTTTTAATCAGTGCTTCTCTCCCCCTTTTTTTTTAATCAGTGCTTCTCTCCCCCTTTTTTTTCTAATCAGTTCTTCTCTCCCCCTTTTTTTTCTAATCAGTTCTTCTCTCCCCCCTTTTTTTTTAATCAGTGCTTCTCTCCCCTTTTTTTAAAAATCTCAGCCTCTCTCCCCCTTTTTTATTTTAATCTCAGACTCTGTCTCTCCCCCCTTTTATTTTTTTAATCTCAGCCTCTCTCCCCCTTTTTTTTTTTAATCTCAGACTCTCTCCCCCGTTTTTTTACTCCCTCTTCTTTATAGTACTGTCACCTTCTGTTTTCCTCCCCTTGCCTCTCCGTTTCTTTCCTTACCTTTTGTCAGCTTCTTTCTTTTCTTCTTTTCTCTTCTGTCTTCTCTTCTTTCTTCTGGCTTGGTCTTGTCCGGCGCTCCTTACTGACTGTCGGGCGTGACTTGATGACGTCACGCCCGACAGTCAGTGTGAATGGAGCAGAGAAGAGAGGAGGGACGCCGCGTCGCGACCACGTGAATTTTGTTTTTGTTTTTTATGTTACAGCTCCCCCCACCAACGATCTTGCCGGACCGCCCCCCCACCCACCCACCCCCGCGGTAAAAAAAATTTAAATTAAAAAACGCAAGATGGAAAAAAAAATACAAATAAATAAAAATTAAAAAATTTGCATCGGGGGGCGTGGCCTGGACGAGCATGGAGTAGCAAGCACAGTTACGAGCTCTCCATCCCAGATATCCTGTTGATCTCCGTTATAGTGGAATAAAGAAACTTTTGGACCCAAAACTGTGCATCCGAATAGTTGCTGTACATAGTGTACCTGTTTTGATAGTGCTCTTGCCATTTTACCCGAGACTGGAAGAGAAAGAGTTGAGCATCTAGGTAGAGGAATACTACAGGCAGTCTGTGGCAGTTTGTGGCAGTTGATGACTGCTGGAACATAGCGCCTCTGTAATACCACATACTGGCCTAGGTGAACACAGCCTGTGATATCCATCTGATACAGGTACATTTATATCCTTATATTTATATTTATATCCTTGTACAAGTGAGGAGTAACTGAATTTGGCTCTGGACTTATTTGATTATCATTATCAGTGTTGTTGGAGGAGATATACCTTTCTCTGTGAAGATAACTGGCTGCAATGCACTGCTAGCAATACAATCTGAGCTGTACACCTATATGTAATTAAAGCTATACAGGTTACAGGGTTGCATATAAACTTATAGGATAAATATCATCCCATCTTTCCTGTGAAATTATGGGCAAACATAACCAGTCCACCGCAGCGGGAAAATTGGACCGCTTTGCTCGCTCCTCCACTACAGCCTCTGGTTCAGGAGATGCATCACATCCCGTTACCCCCCCTTTGTCGGCTCCACTGGCGGACCCTGAAGTTACATTACAGCAGGTCCTGCAGGCCATTGGGGCATCTGAAAAGCGTGTTACGGATAAAATAGGAGAGGTGCAGGTGGACCTCTCTCTTCTCCGGCAAGACGTGCAAAAAATCAGGGAGAAAGTGGGTGAAGTGGAGACACGTGTGTCTACATTGGAGGACACTTCTGCACCAGTTGTGGGCCGGTTGGAGAGTCTGGAGTCACAAGCCTTTCTGTTTAAGCAAAAGCTTACGGTTATGGAGGGGCGTTTGCATCGCAGCAACATTCGGTTGGTTGGATTGCCCGAGAAGGCAGAAGGTGTCTCCCCAGAATCCTTCTTGGGAAAAATGGTTAATCCAATTGTTTGGTACAGATTCATTTACAGCCCAATTCGCAGTGGAGCGGGCCCACCATATTCCAACTCAAGCACCCCCTCCTGGAGCCCGCCCACGCACCTTCATAGCCAAATTGTTGCACTATCGTGACCGAGATACCATTCTACGCTTGGCTAGGCAGAAAGGTTCAGTGGAATACAATGGTCAGCGAGTAGCAATGTATCCTGATTTCGCTCTGGATGTACAAAAGAACAGGGCTCAATTCATTCCGGTGAAGAGAAGATTGAGAGATTTACAGATCCCATATGCCATGATTTTCCCTGCCCGGTTGAGAGTGGTTTCGGAGGGCCATACATCCTTTTTTGATACTCCCCGAGAGGCTGCAATTTGGTTGGACCGCCTAGCTGCTGCTGGACGCTGATGCTGGATGAGTACTTTTTTATGTCTCTCCTGATAGTCCTATGGACATTGCTGATTTGTCATTGATATTATGCATGGTATTTGCTATACATAATGTAATTTCTCTTCTGTGGTACAAAAAAAAAAAATGTATTTCGCTCAGGTGGGGTCTGTGATTTTCAAACTAATATTGAAAGGTCCACTGTAAAAAAAAAATAAATGTAATGGGCTGGAGAGCCCATGGCTTTAAGGCCGTTCTTTACCTCTCTTGTCTCAATTCGCCCCTTTTCCTTCCTTCCTTTTCCTTCCTCTATCTTCTGGTATTTTGCGGGTTGGCGGGTGACCTTTTTTGGTAGTGTGCTGGCCTGCTGAATATCTTAAGGTAATTTTAGTTAGGGTTTAAGGTATACTTAAGTTGGGTGGAGTATACAGAGTGGGGGTATGGGTTTAGTATTAAAGTTATTTAAGTTATGGGTAGTTTTAATGTTATCGCAAATATATAGACAAGGATTATATGTGCTTATAAGTATGTCAATGTATGCTCTGCAGGGGTGTGGGATGCGGGGTAGTGAGATAAGAGGGACTACTATTATATGTATTCTGGTACATCTGATAAGGAGCTGAAAATTCTCTCCTGGAATGTGCGGGGCCTAAATAATGCTGTGAAACGTTCTCTTGTACTAAGACAAATTAGAAAAAATGATCCTGATGTTGTTTGTCTATTGGAGACTCACTTACATGGTGATAGAATACTCGCCCTTAAAAAAGCATGGGTAGGTAGGCCATACCACTCTACGTACACGACTAATTCTCGAGGGGTCTCTATATTGGTACATAAACGTCTCTGCTTCTCCTTGGAAAAAATTCAAGTGGATGCAGGGGGAAGGTTTATACTGATGAAGGCTGTCATTAATTGGGTTCCGGTGATTCTGTTAGCTGTATATATACCCCCACCGTATAATGGTGAGGTGTTAAGGAAATGTGGAGAATTCATAGCATTGTTCCCAGATGTTCCAGCCATTTGTATAGGGGATTTTAATAATGTGATAAATGGAGAGGTGGACAGATGGCGAGAGAAAAATGCTGTAGTTGGCAACTCTAAGTCGGCTTTTTCTGCTCTGGTTGAGGAAATGGGGTTAGTAGATGTATGGCGTTTGAGGCACTCAGAAGATGTCCAATTCTCCTGCTTTTCTACATCACATAATGCATTTTCAAGAATTGATCTGGCTCTGCTGTCACACTCTCTGATACCGCTGTTGAGGAGCGTGGAATATAGGGCTAGGGGAATCTCTGACCACTCGCCCCTCTGCCTATCTATTGATTTTGCAATTGATAGAGGCCAGTCCTTTTGGAAATTAAATCCCTTCTGGCTCTCCTTGATGGGTACAGGAGCGACCTTGGTGACACAGTGGGAAGGCTTCTTTGAAGATAATCTGGTAACAGCAAGGCCACCTATAGTTTGGGACGCTTTTAAGGCTTTCCTAAGGGGGACATTAATTGCTGGCATAGCTGAAATTAAAAAATCGTCCAGACAAAAAGAACAGATATTAGAGAAAAAGTGTAAATCCTTAGAAGCACAATACATTGCGGACAAAACTGAGGTTGCAAGGGGAACATGGCAGTTGGCCCAGAGAGAGTGGGTAGAGTATGTATTTGAGAAATCCAAACGTAAATTTCTGTTTTCTAAGCATGTACGATATGCAGAGGACGATAGAAATGGTAGCTTCCTAGCTTATCTGACAAGGGCGGAGAGGGCAGATGCAGCAGTACCGGTTATCTGTGATGACAGTGGGGTTAAGAAGTATCTGATGCCTGATATTGTTGAGGTATTTCATAAATATTACATATAAGTCACAGGTCAGATATGACATGGATACGTTACAGCAGTATTTGAATGGTATCTCCCTTCCTGTCCTCTCCGATGATAGCAGGGAGTTTTTGGACTCACCCTTTACTCTTGAAGAGATTGATATAGCTATTATGTCATTCCCTAATGGTAAAGCCCCTGGAGTAGATGGAATCCCAATTGAATTATATAAAAAACACCGGCCCTTTTTTGTGTCTAGGTTGTTGGATACATTCAGCGAGCTGGGTGAGATTGGCGCTCTTTCCCCTTCAATGGCAGAGGCAATAGTGGTGGTGCTGCCTAAGTCAGGGAAAGATTTGTTGTACCCTGAGTCCTACCGCCCGATTTCACTTTTGTCAAATAATGTTAAGATTCTAGCAAAATTACTGGCTTTGAGGTTAAGTAGAGTGGTGCTGGAATTAAATCATCCGGATCAGACGGGATTTATGCCGGGCAAGTCCACGTCTATCAATCTTAGAAGGCTGTATACTCTCCTGCAGGTGCGGTCACCCTCTTCTGAGAGCAAAGTTAGGGTGTCCTTGGACGCAGCCAAGGCGTTTGACTCGGTGGAGTGGCCGTACCTGTGGGAGGTATTGTCCCGATTTGGAGTGGGCCCGGAATTTATAAAATGGGTTAAACTTTTGTATTCACATCCAGTGGCGCGGGTCTGTGTCAATGGGCATCTTTCTCAACAATTTCAATTAGAGCGGGGTACTAGACAGGGATGCCCGTTGTCTCCGGCCCTGTTTGCATTAGCAATAGAGCCGCTGGCCTGTAAGATCCGGCATGATAAAGAAATTGTGGGACTTAGATCAGAGCACAGAGACGATAAGGTGGCATTATATGCAGATGATATGCTGTTGTTCCTTTCAGATCACGACACTTCCCTAAAACATTTGCTGCGGGTGGTTGATGGATTCGGGTTTTTTTCCGGCCTAAAAATTAATTGGGATAAATCTAGCGTGTTCCCTCTGGGATGGGAGTGTCCCGTGACAATGCCAGAAGGCTTACAGTTAAAATGGGCATCGAAATTCAAATACTTGGGAATATGGATCTCTAATACCCCCGCTGAATATGTAGAACTTAATTTGCGGCCCCAGATCAAATACATTAAAGAAAAAACTCATGTATGGAAGAAGCTCCCACTTTCTGTCTCCGGTAGGATAAATTTAATTAAGATGATGGTGCAGCCAAAGTTTTTATATATACTCCAGCAGTCACCTGTATATATTCCACCCTCCATTTTCCGATGCATTGATAGCTATTTGATTTCATTGGTTTGGGGAGGGGGAAGGGCTAAGGTCAAGCTCAGCTCGCTGTATAGATCCAGATCTTCTGGTGGATTTGCACTTCCTAACTTGAAATTATATTATTTTGCCTCTCAATTGGTCCACCTTAAGGCATGGGTTTCGGACCCCGATTACCATGAGCTACATTGGGTGTTGGTACACCAATTTAATTCTAATCACACTCCCTTACAGTCACTGCTGGCGGGGCGGCTTGGTATGCGGGCTCCTCCGCTCCTGATTCAGGCAGTTAAGATTTAGACAATCTGTAATAAAATAATGAAACAAACTGACATTGATCCATATACTCCTATCTGGGGGGCAAAGAAATTTAAGAAGTTGAATAGAGTGAAGAGGGCCAGGGAGTGGTCTCGGTTGGGTGTGGTGTCGGTAGGTCAGCTTTATGATACAAATGTATTTAAATCCTTCGAACAGTTGGTTGGGGAATTCTCTGTACCCAGAACAATGTTTTATTCTTACCTTCAGTTACGACACGCCCTAGACACACAATTTAAAGGGGAGACTTTGGTGTTTGGGGTGGATCCACTGAGGAAACAATTACAGGCCTTGGGTTATAGAGGTCTGATCTCTCGAATGTATTCATGTCTTCTGTATGAATCCACTGCAGATGATTTGGATGGTTTGAGGAATCAGTGGGAAATAGATATTGGCCCTTTATCAGACAAGGAGTGGGAAATGGTTACAGACAGTACTAAAGGTTATACTTCATCATTAAAATTTCAACAAATACAGGTGTTTATCTTACACAGGGCCTACTTTACCCCTATTAGATTGGCAAAATTTCGCCCGGATGCTACCCCTAACTGTCCGAAATGCAATTCGATCAATGCTAACTTTTGGCACCTTCTATGGGAGTGTTCATGTATACAAATCTTCTGGCGAAGGATCAGGAGATGTATTCAGGTTACTGGAATTGAAGTGTCTCTTAGTTCACCGGCCACTTGTCTCTTTGGGCTCCGATTGAAGGGGAAAGTTAATAAACTGACAAAAATGTACATTTCACAGTTATTGATGTTGGCTAAGGTCTGTATAGCGAGGCTGTGGTTGGCCCCGACGAGTCCCACGGTTAAAAATTGGAAGGCACTGGTCAATACCACCATAAGGCACGAGAGATTTGTTTATACTAGCAGACAGGCTCTGAAGGAATTTGAGAATATATGGTACAGATGGTTAGAGTCTCCATTCTATCCTATGTCATCTAGTACAGATGCTCTATCTACTTAAATGTATGGCTACCGCAGTTCTTATAATAAGTATCTGAGTCCATGTAATAAACCCTGCATGTGTAACATACTTATGTATAAGCATTTACGATGTATGATCCTGAATGAATATAGCACATTTATTATTATTATGCTTTAATGTAATCTTGTAAATTCCGTCATTTAATTCTGATATGTATGCGATTGTTTTTCTTTTCTTTTTGTTGTTTAGTATGTTTATATCTTAAAAAATTTCAATAAAAATACTGGATTTAAAAAAAAAAATTTGCAACGAGGGCCCGGGCCGGGACCCCTGGCAAGCCCGGCCCGGCAAGCCCTCCCCCCCTCTCGGTGGCCCTGCATTAAATTATGATGCATTCTGATGTCATATGTCACGCTGTAGTGTTCTAGATTATACTATATTTTATGCATACTGTGCAGACTGACTCACAGTTAATATTGTGAAGAGAGCTGTTTAATGTTTTGTGAATAATTTCCCTTTTTGTATACATGGAAGTTTGAAAATGAAAATGGTCTTGTCATCAAATATTCCAAATGCCATTTAAATACTTTTTATGACATCTGGCTCTCTACCACATAGGTGGCACTCTATAGCGGGAAAATGGACAACAACAATAAACTGTGCTAGGATACAATTATAACATACAAGCATGAGCTGATTGGTTTATATTAAACACCAGTGTTTCAGATGCAACACTACTGTTATCATTGTCATGTCAGCTCTGATTATACATGGCAACTGGTACAGACAAATCTGAATAAACTGTTCACACAGCTAATGCATTTAGAAAGGTAATTCCAGAAACTAAAGCTATTACAGCCATATTTGTTTTTAACAGAGCTAATTAATTATGCTAATATGTAACCTAGATAAACCCTATTATTTTTAAAAACAGATCACATAACAAGCAGAGACAATGCTTCTGACACACTAATTCCAGCTGGAAAGAAATATTTCATTCATATCAGACTCAGCCTAATGTAGCAACATTTTGCAAGGGTTAGGTGATAAATATCAAAGGGTTAACCAAAGATTTCAACTGCATCAAGCTTGAAAAAAGAAGGAAAAAAAAATAAATACATCTCAATTCTCAGCGGCTTCTCCCAACCCGGGTAATTACTGCGCCATCACCATGGCAACCCCTAGACGGCTCTGTCAGCATTTTGTGCTGGGATTAGGATGTGACCTGAGGGGGGAAACAGATTCTGCATATCAAAAGCCAGAGAACGGGAGGAGGAATGAGAGCGGAAGAACTAGTGTGGGGGTAGAACATCTTGTTAGAGGGACTCTAACTGTGTAGGTGAGAGAACTTATGATAACATAATAATATGACAATAAAGATCACAGATTGAGAAAATTATGTAAGGAAAGACATTGTGATTATGAAAAAATTCCATAGTCACAAAAATAAGACACAAGGTATCCTAATGCGAAACATATAGATAGTTTAAATAGTTTGTCATTTTTTAGGATTGATGACATCGGTAATAACAAATTAAATACAAATAGTAGGTTCATGCTATTGAGAGATGAGCATGCCATACCAAAACAGGGTTTATCACCTTCCCTCCTCCCCTCTCCATTACTGTCAACAATGCCACAATTTCCTCAGTCTTACAAACTCACAGTTTTGGTGTCTCTCCTGACTCCAACCTCTGCCTATTCCTCCTATCCAGTTTCAGTCAAACTATTGCTAGAAAATGCCCTTTTCTTACCTAAAAGTAAAACAAAACTATTTAACTTTCACTCATCATCTCATATCAATTACTGCAACCTATTCATATCAAGGATTCTCCTTACCCATCGTTACCCTACTTCAATCCATCCATGCTGTAGCAAGAATGATATTCTCAAATTTTGAAATACTCTCCCTCATACCCTCTTAAATTCACCTGTGACCTGTGACTTACCTCCTCTCTGACAACCACCTCTCACATCCACCAAGTCTTCTCCTGTGTCGTTACCCACCTGTGGAATTCCCTACCACTACTGATCAGAATTTTTACCAACCTTACAATCTTTAAACACTCTCTGAAAACCAACCACTTTAATAGAGCTTATCTTACTCCCACCTATACTATTCATGCTGTACACCCATGCCACTGTCTCAAACTCCTCTCTGAGCCACACCCACTCCTCTTGTCTCGGCTCTTCCCGTTTCCCTCTAGACTGTAAGCACTATCACAAGCAGGACCCTCCCTACCATTGCTTTCACATCTGAACTATTTTGTTTAACCTGTGCAATCCAGTTTTATATATTATCTGTTTTCATGCTATCCTGAAAGCAAATGACAGCAATTATATTACTAATGAGATGAACTCAATTTTTTTTATTGGTGAATCAAACCTCATCTCTACTTACATAGTACCGGTAGTCTGACTATTACCCAACCTTTCACGGTAATGCTTCCAAACCTGCACACAGTTAAGCTCTTTAAACATACATCACATAAATATAAACTATCCCATAAATGAAATAAAATAGCTGATGAACACGAAGTACAGTTCTGGCCAGAAGCAATATATGCAAACATAAGTGCATAGTCATTTATGATTATCTATGCATGGCATTATATAGGTATTTATATTAGACCTGTGTGAATTTATGTTTATATATATTGCTTCTGGCCAGAACTGTACTATTTTATTTTATTTTATTTATGATACACACAATAAATTGATACTATCATTACCATTTTTACTTATACACACTGTTATATTTATCACACTTTGTTTACTCTCAATCACCTTCTACCTTTTGTGTCTGGGAAAGTTTACATTTACTAGTTGTTTTTCGGACGAGTGAATCCAACTCCCCTCAGTCTTCCCTAATTTGGCAGCAATACTGAATTTAATTATCAAGAAGTGCAGTTAAGCTACCACTTTTTGACTTTAAAGATGCATAGTGGTTCTGCATAAAAAGTGCATTCCTTTTGGGATAAACTTCTAGTGACCATACAACATGTTTTGAATTCTCCTTTCATCTGTACTTTTCATAAAGAAACAGGTGTTTAAATTTATGAGAATTATAGGTAACATGCATAGTTCTCAGAGAACTTAGTGAACACTATTCTGCCTTATGTCCCTGAATTGTTTTGCATCTGTTGTTCACTTCCCAAGTGCATGTGTTTTTCAAAAACACTTTTTATGTGCTTGCATCAGCCCCTTGCTATGTTTGTATGTGCTTTACATCTTGGAGGGAGAAGACAGCGTGTGCTCTGTCAAAGACTTATCTTTGAGCCATGTAAAGAAATCTGAATGACACATTTCTTCATTGGGAACATCAAGATTTGGGAGGTTTTCAGTGAGTGTCATAGAATAATTTTACATCTCCGTGTCACTCTCCTTATGAATGTACAATGTGATGTTTTCATGGTATGAATTCCATCTCTAAGAGTGCTCACAAATGCAACTATTTTTTTTTAAGCATAATACATGTTTGATGTGATCTTATAAATATCACTATGTGTATAGACAGTGCCGTAACTAGACATTTTAGTGCCCTGGGCGGGACAGGACACCGGCGCCCCCCATCTAAGTGGGAGTGACATTTGCCAAGTGGGTGTGGCCAACCTAATTTGGGGGTGTGGCTAGCACTTTACTGAAATAATTATATTACACATACTTACAAGTGCTTGATATATATATATATATATATATATATATACACAGTGGTGCGTTTCAAATAAATTAACAACCGTTTCTCTGCCCTACTGACCATTTAATGACCAGGAGGTTAAGGGGGATACAACGCAATACAGTGCTTGCAGGAGTGGACAGTATTTTCCCAAGGAGCAAACAAATGGAATTTGCACCACTTGTATCACAACATCATGTGTCCAGGTGTACATCTGCACCCCTTAGATGGATTTACCCCTAATTTTAAATTTGGCCCAATGTGTTTTAATGATGTGATCTGGTAATTGGCGACAAATACTTTTACACCTTTATTGTCCTGTGTGTCTACTCTGTGTGTTCTACATATACAATTCCTGCTAAATATTTAACTCATTCTGCATCTGGCCTTAAATGTTCCCAGTCCTACCCTAGATACACCACACAGCAGAATAATCTGACTGTCATGATCCCAGCTCTATTCATAGACTATAAAGTCTGCAAAATATGAATTTACAAATACATTTCAAAATGACAAATGGAAAAGATTACTCTCTAAAACTTCACACTTCTGCGGAATGGCGAAACGGCCTGTTTTGCCTGGAAGTTTTACAAAGATCAAGTTGGTGAGAAATTTCCACACAATTTTGTTCATCTCTGTCAACTCTACAGTGGGCACATTTACCTAGATGTAGTGGTGTGCCATGAATATGTTACTTTAACAGTGTTATGTGTAGGGCTTTCACCAAACTGAATACCCCAGAATGCCGTGACAAATATTATTTGGAGTCAATAATATAATGAGGCTATATAAAGGCTATAAAAGTAACAAACCTAGTTATGTGTTATAAATTTTACTACATAATCCTGGAAATTTACAAAAAAAATAGGAATACAAACATCACAGTCAAGTAGTGACATGTAAAATGGCATTAAATAAACGAAGGACACAGTGACTGCACAGTGAGGTGGTCTACACAGAATATGGACCTCTGCTGATGCCCCCAATTTATTATCCATAAATCAGACTTTTCTTCTTTATGCAAGAACCACAGTAGACATGTGACATCAGATCTGTCCTCAGGTTATTGGAACTGACACTCTGACACAGCATCTTCTGCTAGTAGCCACACAAACATAAATGTTAGCATCTTTTGTAGGTACCAGCGACATTGAACACAACATGAAACATCCCAAGCGACAAAAGAAAAGAAAATGATTTTATACCCAACCTTACTGGAGACGTTATTACTTATCTGTAGGTGTATGGAGAGGGGTAAGATATAAAGAGAGCACTGTAGGCGGAGGAAGAGAGAGAGAGGGGGGGGTGAAGGGGGGGGAGAGAGAGAGGAGGAGAGAGACGTTCTTCCGCAGTCCACCAACAGGAAGTTAGGCATTTGGAACGCAAGTTTGCGTTCCAAATGCCGAACTTCCTGTCAGTGGAACGCATATGCGTTCCACTGCGGGAGAACGTCTCTCCCCCTCTCTCTCTTCACCCCCTTCACCCCCCCCCTCTCTCTCTCCCTTTGCCTACAGTGCTCTCTTTATATCTTACCACTCTCATTCTGCATCTGGCCTTATCTGGCGTATCTACAGACTACAGTAAATGTCTAGATATAGAGCCTGGTAGCGGACAGCTGCCGCGCCCCTTTGGGCTCTGCGCCCTGGGCGACGGCACCGCCCGCACCACCCTAGTTACGGCTCTGCGTATAGAATACATAAGATATTAATTAAACAATCAAATTGAAAATATCATTCAGATGTATGATCATTAAAGTTTAAAATTGTTGATCGCATATGACTTTAAAACAGTTATTTTACTATGTATGCAGACAAAATGAATGGTTGTGATTAAGTGATCTCTTTTCTGGGGTTGCTCACTCCATCAAGATTGTAAGATTTAGATTTTTTTTGTGTTTAAGATTTCTTTCAAATATCACTTGTAAAATAGGGTTCTTGTATTGTATCTTACAGTCAAGTCCATAAATATTGGGACATCGACACAATTCTCATATTTTGGGCTCTATACACCACCACAATGAATTTGAAATGACACAAACAAGATGTGCTTTAACTGCAGACTTTCAGCTTTAATTTGAGGGAATTTACATCCAAATCAGGTGAACAGTGTAGGAATTACAACGGTTTCTATATGTGCCTCCCACTTTTTAAGGAACCAAAAGTAATGGGACAAACTAAACAATCCTACATCAAACTTTCACTTTTTAATACTTTGTTGCAAATCCTTTGCAGTCAATTACAGCCTGAAGTCTGGAAGGCATAGACATCACCAAACGCTGGGTTTCATCCCTGGTGATGCTCTGCCAGGCCTCTACTGCAAATGTCTTCAGTTCCTGCTTGTTCTTGGGGCATTTTCCCTTCAGTTTTGTCTTCATCAAGTGAAATGCTTGCTCAATCGGATTCAGGGCAGGTGATTGACTTGGCCATTACATAACATTCCAATTGTTAGCCTTAAAAAACTCTTTGGGTGCTTTTGCAGTAAGCTTCGGGTCATTGTCCATCTGCACTGTGAAGCTTCGTCCAATGAGTTCTGAAGCATTTGACTGAATATGAGCAGATAATATTGCCCGAAACACTTCAGAATTCATTCTGCTGCTTTTGTCAGCAGTCACATCATCAATATATACAAGGGAACCAGTTCCATTGGCAGCCATACATGCCCATGCCATGACACTACCACCACCATGCTTCACTGATGAGGTGGTATGTTTTGGATCATGAGCAGTTCCTTTCCTTCTCCATACTCTTCTCTTCCCATCACTCTGGTACAAGTTGATCTTTGTCTCATCTGTCCATAGGATGCTGTTCCAGAATTGTAATGGCTTTTTTAGATGTTGTTTGCCAAACTCTAATCTGGTCTTCCTGTTTTTGTGGCTCACAAATGTTTACATCTTGTGGTGAACCCTCTATATTCACTCTTGTGAAGTCTTCTCTTGATTGTTGACTTTGACACATATACACCTACCTCCTGGAGAGTGTTCTTGATTTGGTCAACTGTTGTGAAGGGGAAATAATTCTTCTGTCATCCACCACAGTTGTTTTCCGTGGTTTTCCGGGTCTTTTGGTGTTGCTGAGCTCTCCGTTGCGTTCTTTCTTTTTAAGAATGTTCCAAACAGTTGATTTGGCCACACCTAATGTTTTTGCTATCTCTCTGATGGGTTTGTTTTGATTTTTCAGCTGGGATTTTTCAGCCTAATGATGGCTTGCTTCACTGATAGTGACAGCTCTTTGGATCTCATATTGAGAGTCGACAGCAACAGATTCCAAATGCAAATGTCACACCTAGAATCAACTCCAGACTTTTTACCTGCTTAATTGATGATGAAATAATGAGGGAATAGCCCACACATGTCCATGAATAGGTTTTGTGTCCCATTACTTTTGGTCCCTTAAAAAGTGTGATGCACATATAGAAACCGTTGTAATTCCTACACCGTTCACCTGATTTGGATGTAAATACCCTCAAATTAAAACTGAAAGTCTGCAGTTAAAGCAAATCATGTTAGTTTCATTTCAAATCCATTGTGGCGGTGTATAGAGCCCAAAATATGAGAATTGTGTTGATGTCCCAATATTTATGGACTTGACTGTATATATGTTTATTACATACAATGCCACTCTGCTCAAACAATTGAACAGAGCTCACCTCCACCATGACTGAGGTGGCAGAGGTTCTTACTTACAGAGAAGGGAAGAGAGCAGTGCACACATTGCATGGTAATTATTAATCTTGCCATGAGATCACAAACAAGTTTAGTCATGCCTCCCCTCCATGAATACCTAACAGCAGACACCCATGCAAATCAGCTGAGCAAATTAACCTTTCATAAGAAAGCGAAAAAAAACAAAGAGGGTGACAATTATCAATATAGCCTCTAAGGGTCTGAGTCATTAAGGTTAGCAAAGCATAAAAAAGGAGTAACTTTGCAACTAGGCAAATCCATGTTGCATTGGAGCAGGAGGTAAATTTTAAATGTGGGACAGATTTATAGTTGGGGTAAGGCATGTCCTAGATCAATCTTAAATTTCAACGTAAAAATAAAACTACCAATTATTTATGTGTTAGATGAAGAAACAGACAGTATTTAACTTATGTGCAAAATAATAAACTAATGTGCACCTCTTGTATTGTAACATGGTTTGACCCAGAGAACCTTTACTCCTTTTTTTTGCCTTACTTTCCTTAATGACTCAGGCCCTAAATGTCTAGCTGGGTCCTTAGTGCATTCAGAACCTGTAGCAGTGGCATGGATTCCACCACTTCATTCTAAGCACCCAATTAGTTAAGGACCTCTTCCTAAGGTTAGGGTAAGACCTTCATTTGATGATCAACTGATGATCCCTTGTCACCTGTATATATATATATATATATATATATATATATATTTATCTTATATATATATATATATATATATATATATATAAGATAAATATATATATATATATAACCACAACAATAGATATACACTGGCGCTGTCCACCACATCAGTTAGTATTATATATAAAGGTTCACAATACTATATAGTATCAGAATAATAATTAGTAATTAGGAGTCCACAATCACTTCACTCATGTATGAGTGGCAGCCACGTAGAAGCCTGTATCCAGATGGTCAATCCAGAAGAAAATAGTCACTAGAACAAAGCACAGGCGGGGCGCCTCATAGAGTTATACCAGGACAACAAGGAAAAAATGTGTATGTATATGCGTACCGTCAGGTAAAGATGTATAATCTAGACTTGAGTGGATCCTCTTAGGGAGTTGTAACACTGGATCTCAGCTCAGGAACAATCCAAAGGCATGGAAAAAGGCAAACATAGTATAATATTGTAATGCAAAGGATAATGCACCACGTGAAACACCACAGAATGTTCAAAAAGGTGTGATATTCAAGAATGCACCAGGGTATATGTATAGAACAACGTAGCCCAAGAAATACTTCCGGAAAGACCAGTGGTAGTTTTCAGAAAAAACCGATGTTTGAAAGATATGATAGCTCCAAGTTTATTGGAGAAAACAACAATAAGTCATAAACCACCTGTATTAAATACCAATGGTTCAGTGAGATGTAATCACTGTAATATCTGCAAGTTTATGGATCCTACTAAAACTTATTTTTTCAACTCAGATAATAGTAAAAAAATTTTTATTAAGGATAGGATGGATTGTTTAACAACTTCTGTGATATACATGTTGGTTTGCCCATGCAAATTAAAATATATTGGCAAAACAAAACGTACTCTTAAATTACGTATACAAGAACACATTCGTAATATTAGGAACAAAATTAAAAGCCATTCTGTATCTAGACACTTTAATTTGATACACAATGGAGATCCACATGGTCTTAAATTTATAGCTTTAGAGCATGTTACACTGGGTAAAAGGGGAGGTGATTTGCAAAGGAAACTTTCACAACGTGAAATGTATTGGATATTTGAATTGGATACCTTATCCCCTACCGGTCTTAATGAAAACTATGAACTTGCCCCTTTTTTATAAATTTCCCCTAAGGTTCTTCCCTCCCCCTTCTTTCCTTCTCTCCCTTATAAACACTTGTATGTGAGCTTTTTCCATAAGTTTTGTTATCTATGGATCACATATTAGATGCATACTATATAGATATGGGTTATTATATTGAATGTCTTTTTAGACATGAAGTATGTATTTGCACTTTATAAATATGTCTTCTGATAATATAATGTGTGGTTCTTTTATACACAAGTCACTTTACAATTCATTAGAATTTTTATACCTTATTAATATTGTATATTGTGTTACATGGATTACATGTGATGGTTACCATCTAGTGCTGATAAATGACATCTATTTCTTATATAGTTTCCTTATATAGCACTATTTGTTAGTTCCAGCGGTACTCTCTGCCGCATATATGGTGATGTAATGTTCTTGTTCATAAGCATATATACTCTGGCGCTGTGTACGGATCGCATCTAACATGCTGTTTTATTGTTATTGTTGGGATTGCACATAGAATCCGTTTACAATAAAGTTTTTTGAATTTTCGATCCCGCGCCTGCGCACACTGTGGCGGACTGTGCACATGCGCCAAAATGGCGCACGGACTCGATAAAAAGCCGGTTAATCCGGTGTTACACATCTCTGTGCTCCTGAGGAAGTCTTGTGATTATCAAGACGAAACGCGTCGAGCCTTACTGTTGATCAGCTGTACCTGGTGAACTATATGTGAGTTCAGTATTACTTTGTTTATTAAATTTTATTGCTCTTTACAATTGTATCCCCTTCCATTTATTATACCGCCGCTGGAAGGGTGTCCATTGCACGAGATACAGCTGCTTTTAAAGGAAACATCTTCTGGCTATTTTGCCCATATTCCTGGGTATCCATTGTATGAGATACAGCTGCTTTTAAAGAAAAACATCTTCTGGCTATTATGCTCATATTTCTGGTACGCATATGAATTATTACCTATACACAAAGTGGTGTGTGTTTTCTTGGGCTACGTTGTTCTATACATATACCCTGGTGCATTCTTGAATATCACACCTTTTTGAACATTCTGTGGTGTTTCACGTGGTGCATTATCCTTTGCATTACAATATTATACTATGTTTGCCTTTTTCCATGCCTTTGGATTGTTCCTGAGCTGAGATCCAGTGTTACAACTCCCTAAGAGGATCCACTCAAGTCTAGATTATATATCTTTACCTGACGGTACGCATATACATACACATTTTTTCCTTGTTGTCCTGATATAACACTATGAGGCGCCCCGCCTGTGCTTTGTTCTAGTATATATATATATATATATATATATATATATATGTATATATATATATATATATATATATATATATATATATATATATATATTGATTGTCACCTCTTAAGGCACCTTTTTTCCTATGCAAGCAAACCTAGTTTATGTGATCTCTTTATAATTTAACCTTTCCATTAACCTTTATAATGAGGTTCCTCATGTCTGAACCTTTTCAGATTCTCATATGTCTTTCTTCTTTCTTACAGTGAGGTCATTAACAATGTATGCCATGTTTATGCTGCAGACCCATGGCTGACCCTTCATAAAGCCCTGTTTTATCAAATTATGTTATAAAATTATGTTGCACAATATATTTAAGAATAGCATCCCTCGGAATCCTATCATATACTCATACTCACATTCCCACCACACATATCAGGCTAACATGCAATAATTCCTGGATTTGACTTTTTTTTTAAATATTGGTGCTTTCCAGTCCAATCCAAACTTGTGGCACTGACCCATTATGAGGGTCCATCATATGAATTATTAGCCTATCAATTACTTCCTTTAGCACCGGAGAGTTGATGCCAAGTGTTTTATCTGACATAATGTTATTTGGGTATAACTGCAACATTTTCTGTTTATGAAGGTATAATTTGTACTACATTTTGTTGTAATTACAACATTATTTATATAATTACTTTTAGAAATCCACTATATGAACTCTGTACTCTTATTTCCTGGTAGATTCCCCAGTCTATAAGTTTCTATGTATCCCTGAGCTAACTGAATATTGCCCGCCGTCTAAAATTCATAGTTTTTGTAGCTTACTTACAAAACATTTTATCAAACCTTTTGTAAGATGTTACTCTGTTGTGACTGCGCTGCCCCTCCCCTGTTAGAGATATGTCCTGTTAGATAACTCATTCTGCGCAATCATTTATGCTAAGTGGCTTATTAAAGATAAAGCCTAAATAGAACTTTAATGGTGTCTTTTCCCCCATGCATATTAATGTCATAATCTCCAAGTGGGGGGTCCAAAATAAGTTTTTATATATACATAAACCACTTTCCATCTCCAATTTTTTCTATCTTTCCTAAAAATGTACCTTCCAAATTCACTGCCAGTCATAACTTTCTTCCAACCAAGTCTCAGTTACACCCACTATGTCATAATTCACTCTCAATATTATTAATTTTAGTTCACCTTTTTTGTTTGTCAAATTTTTAGTATTTGTTTCTATATGTCTGATATTTTTACTGTAACATTTAAGTTTACACAACTTTTCATCGCCCATTCTAATCCCTCACTAACTACTCAACCACCACTCCCCTGCTCCTTGCCTACACTATCTTGCACACTGCTTCTATTTTCTCTGCAGTTCTTAAAATTTCCTATACCCTTGTGAGCCTTTTCCAACTCATCCCTAATGTAGAGTCAATGGCTGGGGGTGAAATTGCCCCAGTTCTCCAAATCTCCACAAAAAAACGTACTATAACAACTTCTCAGGAACTTATTTACCTTCCTAAGCTACCACTGAGTTTCAGGTGGTGATAGGTAGCCCATGGGGGAGGAGACTTCTCAAACCTTGTCACCTATACAGTCTAGTTTTAAATATGGCCCCAGTTCTTTTCCTTTTCTTGCTATACTGTACTGTGTGTACTGGGATTTTTTCATACTGCACTGAGTGGCTTAGCTGAGTTATAAACATCTATGTATGACAGAAGCAACATTCTGAACAATGGTAAAAAACATAATACACTGGTGTAGGATGTAGCTTACAACCAATATAGTGTGATATTAGGAACTGCTATATATGGAAGGAAACAGACTGTGGGGAAGCTTATACAGCCAATATAGCAATCGCCTGATAACTGTTAAAACGATTTATTACAATGATTTTGTTAAACAGTAAAACAAGTCAATTACATATACAGAATGAAAGAAATACATGCTATTTAAAAGTAATTAAAGGCAAATTTGTCTCTGGCCTTACATATTAGACAAAACAAACAGGACTAAAGATCATGACCTTCTGCACCAACAGGTGTCTACCTGCCACTCTAAAATATATGTTTCTTCTTATGTTGACATTTTGCATTTCTGTAAATATTGCATCATATTTATTTTGCACCTTGTGCTTTGGATAACTACTTAAGTTTAAAACTATTTCTTCCTGTTTTTTTCTTGCTTGCATTACACTATATTTGCTCTGCAAACATTTACTTTAACTTTGCAAGGATAATAAATGTTCAATTAAGAAATGATATTAAAACTTGACAAACTTCAATCTTTTTTAAATTAATTGCTGTTCTCTTTTAGAAGTGCTGAAAAGTAATAGATTTATTAGAGAAGAGAGAACATTGTAAATATCCACTATAAAATGTCATATAATGCATGTATAACACAGATCTGACCAAAGACCACAGCCAACTCTGACATTACACATCTTGCTATTTGATCTTCATGGATCCTTTTTCAGCTCCTCAACAACCATATATGCCACAAATTGTACTAAGAGAGGTGCCATGGGAGATGCACTGGAGATGAGGCTACCCATACTCAAGAAGAAGGCAGGTGATGCTGGCTGCTTCCTACCTAAATTGTCGTTACAATTCTGCAGAGTGAATACACACTACAGAATTGGAACGACATTGTTCCATCATTGAACAATATTTTTAGTACAGTTTAAAAATCTCAATCAATGATATGATGTGCTTTGGAACAATAACTGTTCATCGTTCCCGTGTACACACTACTGTGATATCAGTCATTTATCATCTGATTGGCCCGATAATCGGCTGAACACACAGTAGTGTGTACTCAGCCTTACACAGGTGTTTTATAGGAGAACATATTACTTGTAAACTTGGATGCAACTATGTGTGGGTGTGATTCAATTAATTGATCCCCTAAAATATCCTCATGTTAACTTTGAACATTGAATTGAAGAGGTTCAAATCAGAATTTGAATATTTTGTCATAATTACCTTTTCAGTAGTGTGATAAAGGGGACACAGTGTGATGAAGGTTAAACTGTGTGATGAAGTGGGAAGCAGTGTGATGAAGGGGCCAGCAGTGTGATAAAGGGGCAAGCAGTATGATGAAGTGGCCAGCAGTGTGATGAAGTGGGCAGCAGTGTGATGAAGGGGACAGCAGTGTGATAAAGGGGCCAGCAGTGTGATGAATGTGGCAACAGTGTGATAATAGACAGACATATCTGTTATTTGATGCTCTTATTGTTGAGATTTTATAGCTATATAGTGTTTTATCTAAATAAAAGCTAAGAACAAACCTGACCGACTTGTTTCCTAAAATACATTAATTTGTGTGACAAATAGGGTTGTAGAGAACAGGGCCTGAAGAAGTCAGAATAGGAGAGGGGAAGGAGACATGACTGGAGGAGGGGAGGGGTCGGGATTAATTGATAAACTGCACTCCCCAACCCAAAAAAAAAGTCTAAATCTGCCCCTACTAACACATTCATATAACCTGGGTTATTTATCAAGTGCAGAAATGGTACCCAATGTTTATAATTGTGATCATATGATTTCCATTACATAGCCAGTGTGAAAGAGCTTGGTGCGTTTGTAAGTGTAGAGCCACTGACATCTCTTATTCTGGTTCATTACATGTGTATGGGAGATTTATATTTCAGAGTTTAGTGACTGAGCTGTGATCACCACTCAACCCTTTGGGATATTCACATGAGCTGCTATATTTATCTGTACGGGTAGCACTGAACAAGTTTATCTACAGGTTATCCTAATGGCAGCACTGCATTAATGTAGAGTCTGAATGGTGAGAGGTGTCTCATAGTAGTTAGGTGATTGATAAGTTGCATTTTTACCCTGAGTGATCGTTGTATTGAAGATTATACTGTATATTGCATTTTGTATATTACATACTGTTCAAATTGGGCCACTGGTTAAATTCAAATGTACTTTCCAATTTCCCCTCCCCTTCAATAAACACCTATTGGTGCTTTTTGCTTATATGCTCTGCTATTTTATTCCTGAGATGTCTGTATGGATTCAAGAGGGTCTTCCAAGTCGTCCACTGGCAGGATAAGCTACCCATATGCCCACAGAGTGCAGAGAAAACTTGAGTGGAGACACTGCGCCATCAAGTAAGTAACACATACACAGCAAATCTGCAACACCCCTTTTAGGGACAGAGAGAGGGGGTGTTACACTCATAAAACCAGCATTATCCTCTTCATATCAGTTTCTGCCTTATTATGGTTTCACCAAGATTTCTTTTGGTAGTATATTTTAAACAATTTTTTATTACTTATGGACCTTGTATAACAAAATATAGGCAACAAAAGAAAGTACATGTAGTGCACAATAATGTTCCCTGTAGTTTGTTTATTGCAATTCATGTAACCCTAGACATTTTTCCAAAAATTGATTTAGCTACGTCTCCTGAGCATAGCAGTCCCAAGTGTATTTATCTGCTGCATGGGGAACTAGCAAGTTGTGGCTTCCAGTTCCCTCCTCCCCATTTCCGTGCATCGCGGCCCATAGCTCGCTATTTCTGCCTCTCCTCTGAATACATTGTCACTTGCACCATACAGGTCTAATGCAATCAGTTCCTGAACCAAGCTCTCTGCTATGTTAACAGTCTGTACCTGTATGTGGATACTGTGTTTAGTCTATTCGATATTTGTGTGCTGTTATAATGTTGGTCCTCTACAAATAAATGTTAAAATGATGCACCCTGCATGCAATCCCAAACAAAAGATTTTCAAGAGCAAAGTTAATCATGAAAACTGGGCAATTATTATAATTATTGTTTATTTATATGGTGCTGCCATATTATGCAGCGCTGTACAGAATTTATTTATCATTCACATCAGTCTTGCTTCATTTATGGTCACATTCTAAAGTCCCTTACACACACAGACACACACACAGACACGAACACGCACACTAGGATCCATTTTAGTCAGCAGCCAATTAACCTACCAGTAGGTTTTTGAACTGTGGGTTGAAGCCTCCAAACATGGGGAGAGCATACCAACCCCACACAGATAGGCCCCTGTTCTCAATTTAACTTATGACCCCAGCTCTGTGAACTACTGTGCTGTAATAACAAGGAGCATTAAATCTGCTTTGTGGGGTAATTTTGGCAAGATTACAAACACACAAACTACTGAACCAATACTGAGTGATCAACACATTAAATGTTTTTTTTGTGTAATATGGTGCTTCATTGTTTAGGGAAAAAGACAAGTAAACAGTCATGGAGAATAAAACCTGGTTCTACATATTACATGACTTTTCCCCTAAAAATAACAAGAATAGCACAGCATGGCTGAAAAGAAATGCCTCGCGATTAAGGTCCTGGAGTCAGACGCAACTTCAACTGAACAGTGCAAAAAGCACTTTTAGCCAAGGATCCATCTCAGTTTGCATTCAGACTGAGAGCAACCTCCCTGCACTTAGAGCAGTGGAACGTGGAAGTTAGTGGGTGAGCCTAGCAATGTACAGGCCTGTTCATGCACTTTACATACTATGCTAAGTTGAAAGCAGCAGCAGATAGGTCTCAATGAGATGCATCTTTTGCGGGTGCTTTCTCTTTGGGCAACAGACTTTGTTGTATTAAAAAAATTAGTAAAAAATTATTTACATTTTTTTAAAAAAAGATGTGCACTCCCTCCCAAACAGCATAACCAACCCTTGTGCTGTTTGGGCGGGGAGAAGCACATTTTTCTTTTTAGATTCATTTATTTAGTCATTTACCTGCTTTACAGGGCTGCTGTGACTGATGCACTTAAGTGTATCATGCACACCGGCCCATAAGGCAGATAAAGTGGTGTGTTTGTGCGATTTGAATAGTATTCTGAGATGCACAGCTCTAACGATCCATATGACTGGAATACTGTGTAAATTACAGGATGCATTTTACACTTATGATTTCAGTGTCAATTGCATCCGACTCTACATCAGGCCTTAAGCGAGCACTTGAGGCTTTAAGATGCTATTTTCTGGGACAAGAATGCTGTTTAGTAACAAGGTTAGGCTGGGTACACACTACAGGTTTTTCACCCGATTATTGTGACGATCACACAAAAAATACAGTTAGGTCAAATAACTCATTAGTGTGTACGCTCCTAAGATCATGTTTTATATTTCCAAAACCACATCATATCGTTTGATTTGATTTTATATACAGACTAAAAATCTCTTTGAATTATGGAACAAATTCTGCAGTTTATATGCACTTACGTCCAGCAGTGTACACAGATCTCCATAGATTTTGTACAGTCACAAGCTTTTCAGCAGATGGTTATGACAGTTGAAGAGCACAGATCTGAAGGTGAATCTTGTAAAATGCATATAGTGTGTACACATGAATCTGCAGGCTGATTGGGACTTTCAATCGTTGGTAAAATCATTAATGATATCGCAGCAGGAGAAATGTTGGGTATTGTGTACCCAGTCTTACAAGGTTAAGTAGAGAGGAAGATAATATGTGAGGGCTACAAGATTGTACGGAACATCAACAAGGATAAATTATTCTGATGTAAGGTATCAGGATACAGTTTGAAATAGTTGTAGGTCCATAATACTGAGCTACAGCAGAGATAAGCAATATGCCCATTTGACTGATTGGAAAATGACTGTTGGCATAAAGTGACCATGGCCTGTTAAAGGTTAAGGCTTAGTGTTTTCAATCCATGTGATCCACATTCCGCTGACTTCTGTGTGATCACTCCTGTGGGATAACCGATCTCTATATTTCTATGCCCTTCCCTGCATACTCCATTTGGAGTGCAGTTATACAATGATTGCTGTATTCATCTGAATTAACAACAATTAATTATGTCTTACTTAAAGGAAATACATCTACATGTTGTTTATTTTCCATTGTCTGTAGTCCTGCAATCTCTGCATACCACGCACAGATATTAACTTTATTGTGCTTTTTTTTTTTATAACACTCTACTTGAACATAATTAAAATAAACCTAGTGTTGAGTGAGGAATCTGTTACAAGTTTACATACATGTATTTATGGTATGGAAGTAGATAAGAGTTTCAAGTCAATGAAGTCTTCTAATATAATGTAATGTAATGTACTTTGTTCCACTGTGTGTAATTGATGTTTGACCACCTGGTGGCAGCAGAGAGCACTGAGATGCTTTGAAGACTACTAAAAAAATCTGCACAGGAGAGAAAGTGAATCTATATTCTATCTGATTCAATTACAGAGTGATATGTCTCCCATTGCTTCTTAGAGAGTGCACCTTAGAATATGTATTACATCAGAAAAGGACAAAGAGGAAAAAGTATTCTGTATGGAAGTCCTCATTAGTCCTCAAACAATAAATGTATTTAAAATCATATCTTTAAGTTCTGTATTAAACCTTATTCACACATCTTGATGATCTTACCATATTTGCAAAATATAAAACATAATTGTGAGAAAGCTAGGGAAAAAATGTGCAATCAAGTTAAAAATATTAAAGTTCAGGTCCCAAGTCTAGCATGTTATAATATATATTATGTATGAAAATATGACTTGTTGACAAATATGTTAAGAGGGATTAGATATATTCAATAGCAAGTATATAGAGAAATTGCATCACAGTATTTTAATAGATTTTATTATGTTGCATAAATATCCTGTTCTATCCAAAAATAAATGATCAATTATGTCACTATAGCACAGACTATGGTATAATCTAAAATTAGTGTGTAAATTCTTCTGAGTCACTCCAATTCTATAAATGGAGCTAAACAATCCCAAGTATTATCTGCCTCATTATAGACAGAAGAGCACAGCTACAAACTGATGTTGCTGTCACTCCTCAGTGTCAGTGTTACCATGTTGCAGGTTACAAGTATTGATACTATCACAGAGGAAATAAACAATTCTCATGAGTCTTATTAAGAGCCTACTGACAGCCTATGACGATGTTGTAGCAGTGCCTATTTCACAACTTCATTCATGTACTCTATTTTATGCATTGAGGACTTCCTGGAGCCTATTCACCTATAGAGTGAACAGTAAAACAACTTACAAAAATGTACAACTTAAGTTTCAGTAATTTTCTTTTTGTACTAAAGAGCAACACATCTGTGATATTTTTTGACCCTTTGTAATATGTCATAAACGCATATGATGGAAGTAAACAATCCACTTAATAAATATGTATTTCCAATTTATATATGCAACTGACTGTTTATAAGACACATTGTACCTATTACTAATTGAGACAAACGCATACAGTACTATAAGGGAAAGCTGGTTAAAATCCTTGTCTAATCAGCTATCGTGTACAATGGTATTTAATATAACATCTGTTGTATGTTTTCTTATTTCATATGACACATTTTTCATGACACACAACACTTAATAATTATAGCACCTGTGGATCTGTTCCAATATGTCAGTCAGTAATGATTACACCTGTGCTCCAGCAAGTTATATGGAAAACATGCACTGTTAGGGGTACTTGAGGACTGAGTTTGGGAAACACTGGTCTAATACAAAGAAAATTGGCAAAACGTAGTTCTAATATTGTATCTTCAGCAGCAGTGGTGTGACTAGATAATATGGCTGCTCCCAGTATACAGGCAAACTGGAGGGCAGGTATTTTTGCATATAAGTCCCAGAATATTTTTTTTTATGCTGGTAGGTATGTGTGCCCCAACACACCTCATTATCTTTAACACCAAAATAAGTACAAACACTTTTTAAAATAAGAAACTAATTTTAAAAGGAATAATGTTAAATTAAAAACCACCAGTGGCAGATTAAGAAAACATCATTCCAAAAATGTGGTAAAATGATGAAAGAAGCCAGATGCTCTGTGCTCTTTCCACAAATCTAAGCCTGCCATTTTAACTAAACATCCCTGTTCCCAAGACAATGGTGAAATTGTTGCCAAGACAATAGCTGATGTTCACGCCTTTTTTAAATTGCTTAAAATCCTCATAAATTGTGAAAAAAATGGTGGTTCCAACTCCCAAATCTGCTAAACTGCAATATGCTATCAATTTCACATGATTTGTACTTGTGTCCAACATGTAATGCATGATGTTTATGGGAAAAGCTCAGGCGATAAATGTCAATATTATGCAAATCGAACTGTAAATCCTTAAAAAATAGCTTTGCAATACTTGCAACTATTCTGCAAGTCTACCGTCAGCAGATTCCCCAGTGTTTTTTATGCCTTCATGTTGCTCTTGCTATTATTTTACATATTTGTCCCTGTGTAGTATAGATGGAAAATAGTTCTGGACAGGATTTAATCCAAACTAAAGAAGATCCTTCAGAATAAGTAAATGTTTGGAATTCATAGAGTTCCGTGATTTTGTGACCTATGCTTTCTGCTAAATAAATCAATCAATTTTATTCACACTGTGGCACCTAAACAAGAACATTGGGAGACTTGTAGCTAATTTGCATTATATGCTCTAGATTTGAAAATCCTCTTATATATTAAGCCTGAAAGAATTTACATATATTTATTGACATAAAATATGTCAATATATCATTGTAATCAAAGAGCTAAATATAATGATTTTTTTGAGACTTGATTTACTTTATTTTAGACAATATAATATATCATATAAGTTTAACGTGAACAAAACCTTTAGAAAATTATTTTCTATAAGTGATTTATTATGTGTGAGATAAATTGAAAATAATGTTATCATTGATGGTTTACTTAAAGTTCAAGGATATTTTGAAAGTGTTAGTAGCATTTGTACGGCTTTATAATATATGACAAACTCTACTTATAACTCAGATAAATAATGACTAACCAATAATTTCATATGAGAAAACATAAGAGCACCATTGTAACCTTCCTGCCCTACTCTGTATGCATAATGTGTTGATGTACTGTCACTGCCCCGCCATATCATTTGGTGTCACTTTTCTTAGCGCTCAAATGGTTATTGCCATGTAAGGTTGTGCCTTTATTTTTTACATTTCAAACAATAAATTGAGGCCAAGATCATTTGAAACCAGCTTTCACTGCCTTGTCAATGTGGGACAGATAAAATGCAGCACCAACTAAGGATGTCAAACTGTGATTTTATTTTTATAAGGATGCTCCTCGAGCAGTCTACTTTTGTGGAGATTTTTACAATAAGTGTAAGATTGAAGATACATAACTGTCTCATGACACTATTGACAATATTATTGAAGATGCAGCATGTCTTTCTCACAAAATGTGTCTTTTGTGAAACTTTCCTACTAATTAAAGCTCATACAGCACAGTTGGTCATTTTGATCAATACATAGACATCATTATAAAATGTAGCACATTACCATGCATTATAATATATAACATGTCTTAATTTTGCAAATAGAACATGTTACCTGTTAGTTATCAGGACACTTACACATAATATTGTTTCCCATTAGCATAATGCGTACTATAATGTTTGGTAGTGCAAAGTGTGTATCAGTTACATTCTTCTTACCTGTGTGATGCTGTCTCTCATGGTTGGGGACCTCCCTTTCCTTGTGGTTGTGGTGGCCATGGTTGTGGTTGTCTCCATGATGGTGGTAGACATGTCAGCCAAAAGTGTAGTGGCTGTAGTCTCTGTGGTCATGACTGATGGAACCTCACCAACAAGCATTAGATTGCCCTCTGTCCTGACATTTGGATCACTTTCTGCGGCTAGGGACAGCACTTTTAGCCCATTGTAGTATAAGCCTGAGATCTGACCCTGGAATGGACGTCCCTGGTCCTTTCCACCAACTTTGATAACCGCCTGGCTGTTGAAGATGGTGAGCTGCCGACCTGGCGGGTGACAGGAGAAATGATCCATCAAGTTTCAATGTTAACTTGAAATTCACCTCAACAGATTATACGACCTATAAGATTTGATAAAATATTGTTTATTTATATATATATATATATATATATATATATATATATAAATATATTGTACAGCTGATAATGTATCACATTTATAGACATTTTCTGGCTCCTCTTGTAAAGATTAACAAACCAATTTTTAAAATACTTTTGTGACGCCTTGTCAGAAAGACCCGCAACTCAGCTGATTGTAATGATATTGGCAGAACATATCAAAATAATTTACTAACATAATTTAATAATAAAGTAAAATCATTTACCATGAGACATCTCTAGACCATCAAAGCCTCCAAAAAAATATTGTAATACAACATATATAAAGTTAAGTTCAAACAAGTGGTATATTATATATTTTTTTATCATTTTACCCCAGAAAGCTATGTTGCTCTAAAATGATGTTTTGTTTTGGTAAATAAATATGTAATCAAATTAATGTCAGCATATCCAAAGAGGACTTCTCTTGCTCATTGTGGCACTGAGAACACCAAAATAATATGCCTGTTAGCATTGATTTATATATGGGGGGTCATGTCATGAAAAATTAAAATACGTGCTGAATAAAATAAGCAATGCCACATAATGCTCTTTCCAAAATGCTTGCCACCAAGAGGGTGGCACTTTTAATTCATATAAGTGGATGATAATACATGAAAACAAAAACAAACTGTTATTTACGGTTTGACAAAATACACACATCACAATAACAATGACAATCATCTGGATACCCTTTTGATATAATGTTAACAATTCCTTGTGTCAAAGGTCAAAATAGATACACTTGTAAAAACTGTTAGTTCTAAATCAATGGGAACACATTGATATATCTAGTCTACTTGCACCTACTTAAGCCTAGTGTAAAATATTAACTACAAAACATTAACTAGATCACACCTCATTAAGGGCCTGATGTAGAGATGGATGCAATTTATACTGACATCGTAAGTGTAAATTGCATCCCCGTAATTTACAAAGGATTCCAAGTCAAGTGTAACAGTCACAGCGGCCTTGTGAAGTAGATAAATGAAATAAAATAAAAGAGTGAAAAAAAAAAAAGAAAAACTAAATTGTGCTTCTGCCCCCTGAATAGCACTAGGGTTGGTTAAGCTATGTGGGAAGGGGTGTGCGCCTTTTTTTTTTTTTTTTATTATTATTACTATTATTCATTTTTTACTTTTTTTAATACATCAAGGACTGTTGCACCAACAGAAACCAACCGGAAATGATACGTCTGCTAGACACCTATCTGCGACTGCTTTCAACTCATCATAGTATATAAAGTGTGTGAACACAGCTTTACAGTGCTAGGCTCACCCACTATCTTCCACGTTCCACCTCTCTAAGAGGAGAGGTGTACAAGGGGAAGATCCATCTCAGTCACAGTGAGATAGATCCTTGTGTCCAACTCTACATAAGGCCCTATGTGTGAACTGTGACCTTGCATACCCCAAATCTACCACTTCTTACTTTCCTGTGGCTTTGGTATATTTCTAATAAACGCAGTAACTTGTACTGTAAAGTACTCGGTGGCACTGCTCCCAGTAACTGATCTGGAAGTTAAAGAGTTATACTTAATCTAAAGGGCCCATTATCACAATTTTTAAGTCTAACAGGACACCGAGTACAATACCTAAAGTTCTGCAAATGTCAACAACCTTTTGTGATAACGTTGAATGAATACATTTTGTTTCTATTGGTTTGCAAACATGGGTGCATGGACCCATTCTGTTCCATGAGTTACTTCTGTAAAGACAATTTACATGACAAATGGATCCATGCAAAAAGAGCCACTTTGTTTTGTATTGGGAAGAGGGCTGGGGGAAGACAGACCATTTTTATTCTATATTTGAGTATTATTTCCTAACCTTTTTATATTAAACATATTTTTCTGTAGTTATTGTAAACTGTAATTAGTCTAAAATACTTTTAGTTAACTTAAAGGTTTAATACCTAAGATGGATCAGGTCCCTTCACACCAATCAAGTCCCCTATTCAACTAAAGTACTTCAATTAAAACACTGCCAATTCCAATGTAAGCTTCTGCATGGGAGAATATAGTGTTCAGTGATGAAATGATTGAGTGCTCAGGATGTGGCTCCAGTGTGAATGGCCCACACAGGAGTAAACATCTTTCCTTTTCTTCACAACATCAGTAGTCCTGGAAGTGGTGTTTACATCTTGTGTATAACAAGTGGTTAGAAACACACTGCATCAAAATCTAAAAAAGGTCTGACCACATATAGTATGACAATTACTTTAAGAAACCAGTAATTAGCCAGTTGAAATCCCATGGAAAGAAGTACTCGTCACACAGCGAATCTCCCTCGTGCCATATTCCTTCTAGTGTACGGGAAATGCATGCACCTGTTGGCTTTCAGCAGAAAGAGATGGGAATAAAATTTTGAGATTCTTTCAGCTTTATACATTTTATAAATGTTGTTTGCAGTAAATGAAAGTCAGATATTTTATTTTAAGTAAACGGAGCACCACCATATGACACTTGGGTGAAAAATAAGTGAGCAAAATAATGTCTGTCCATGCGTTCTTCTGAACAATTACAGGGAAAAGATAAAAAATAAAATAAAAAAATATCTATATACATGGGGGATATATTCTGTATCTCTTGCTTGGTATCTAATATATATAAGCCTAGCGGCGTGTGTTAGTGTGTGTGTGTGTGTGTGTGTGTGGAAAAAACTATTTTCTCAGAAAGGGCTCATCCAATTGACCTGAAATTTGGTATACTGACATTATTTGACAAAAAAATTATAATAGTGAAGTCAGTTAACTTCCATCATCCCCCCTTCCCCCCGTGGGAGGGATAGTAAAGGCTAAATTTACCAGTTGAGGGCTCAAACTCTTGACCGTGTGGGTATTTATTTACCAGAGCCTGTGTTTGGTCATGGACAATTGTATGTCGCATTTTCACGAGTACGGAGAAGCAGTGATGTGAAAGTGCAGGTTATGAATACTGCCCTTCAAGGAAGACTGATTGAGCACAGCGATAAGGTGTTTAGCAGAAACATTGTGTATCAAGAGGTTTTAGAACAGTAAGACAATGGAGATTAAGGATGTGGCGATGAAGATGAAGGATGAGGTGATGGAGAAGAATGATGAGGTGGTGACATGTGGATAAAACCACGTTAAAAAAGGGCGCTTACGTCGGGAAGTAACGCTCTTCCCCTGAGGAGGCCTGGCCTAGCCCCAAATGCATGACAAGAACCTTTTTAACACCTTAAGTAGCTTGATTTGACTAGAATGCATGAGTATCATGCACGGGTTAACTTGTGTGATATAAATTTTATTCACTCATAGAGGTATATTTACTAACCGGCGGGGTTGAAAAAGTGGAAATGTTGCTTATAGCAACCAATCAGATTCTAGTTGTCATTTATTTAGTGCGTTCTACAAAATGACAGCTAGAATCTGATTGTATGCTATAGGCAACATCTCCACTTCTTCAAACCCGCAGTTTAGTAAATCTAGCCCATAGTGTGTTTCACGTTATAACACTGTATGTGTGGTTTTATTTGGCATTATCATTTGAATTTGGCACCAGCACCTCACATGCCGGCAATTTTTGTTAACTGCTATATTTTGGATAATTGAGTTTGACTCAAATTGTTCTTTCTTGCTGCTTCTAATAGGTCCTGTTACTTTGCATTTTTTCTCTCCAACACAAGACATCAAATATATTTCACTGTCAAAGATCTTAGGAAGAACTTCTCATTGGAATCTTGGTGTGACTGATTTGCACACGTTTCCAGAGTATCGTGTTTCCAAGATAAGAACACATTTGGAATATGATTACTGGTAGATATCTCAAGGGCATTCTTTGTTAAAGTCTATCTTTTTAGTTAGACTCTCTCATTGAGAAACAATTTTTAAAATATTAGAAAAGTCCAATATAGGAACACCAACTGTTTCTTATATTTGGCAAAAGTTTTGCACATTGGAAAATGTCATCAAAGCAGCATTTGACGAAAATTGCAGGTCATTATCATTTAAAACATAGGATGGTTTAATAAGAAGGCTTTTTTCCAAACTAGTTTATAGACCATTCTAGACATAATTTGCTTTTTATACCATTTTGTGGAATAATTGTCATTAGCTGGAAGTCTGACACTCTCACATACGTTTGCAGAAAGTCATCTCACAAGGTTAGTTTATGATGGTCTATTCAATCCACTGAGGGAAAACAAAACATAGAAGTCAGTCCCAAAGTCCCCTATAGGAGGACACCTAGAACTATATATGGAGATTTATTTGGCAGAAGTCTGCTACCTTCAGCACCCCAGCTGTTAATGGCATCATGGGAGATATTGTTCGTCAGTGGTTAGCGTATTGCAGATTGCCCTGGCTTAGTGCATCCTTTCATTCACGTGAAATATGTTTTCAGTCAACTGGAATAATAACCCTCTAGATAATATCTAAACAAATATTATCTGTCAAGTTTAATTGCTCATTTAAGGAGGACGGATTGCATAGTTATTTATTTTTCTTTAGCTTGTTTACAGATGTACCCAGGGATTTTATTACTACCACATTTTCCTGTGTATTTTGCGTATTTGATTGGTTGAAAATTACCATCAATCAGATATATGTAAAATGGAGTTAACAATCTTGATATATAATTGACGCATTAAGGCTCACCTTCTTGCAAAAGGAAATTACCCCGTTTTTATTTATGTAAAACATTTCAGGGAGATTTTCTGCCCTCCAAGTATACAGTATAACAAAAACATGAATAATATATATAAGCTCCCATTTACTTTGTTCAAAGATTTGGTGCATATAGTTTACCTCTTTACCTTATAGTGCAAGTCTCCATTGTAAGGTTAATAAGCACTTGGTTTGCCTGTATGCAGACAATGGCTATATACAGAGGCAAGATAAGTATGTGCACCCTTGGCAATGACCTGGATTTCTGCATAAATTGGTCATAAAGTATGATCTGATCTTCATCTAAGTCACAAGTATAGACATACTGGGCCTGAGTCATTAAAGAAAGTAAGGCAAAAAAAGAGTAAATGTTCTCTGGAACAAGCCATGTTACAAAGCAAGGGGTGTGAATTAGTTTATTGTTTTGCACATAAGTTAAATACTGGCTACTTTTTCATGTAGCACACAAATACTTGATAGCTTTATATTTACACTGAAATTTAAAGCTGATCTAGGACATGCCCTATCCCAACTAAAAAATCTGTCCCCACATTTTAAATTTACCTCCCCCTCCAATGCAACATGGTTTTTCCTAGGTGCAAAGTTACACCTTTTTTTATTTTTTTTTACCTTTTTTGCACTCCTTAATGACTCAGGCACCCACAGTCTGCTTAAACTAATAACACACAAACAATTATACGTTTTGATGTACTTATTGAACGCACTGTGTAAACATTCACAATACAGGGTGGAAAATGTATGTGAAGCCTCGGAATTAATAGCAATAATCTCAACCAAATGTTTCCTGTAGCTGTGGATCAGACCGGCAACACAACCAGGACAAGTTTTGAACCATTCTTCCTAACAAAACTGTTTCAGTTCAGCAATATTCTTGGGATGTCTGTATGAACTGTTTTGTTCAGGTCATGCCCCAGCCTCTCAATCGGATTGCAGTTAAGAAGGCTAATTTTCTTCTGTTGAGGCCATTCTTGCTTGATTTACTTCTGTGCTTTGTTATATAACTCAACTTCTGTGTATTAGTTTAGCAATGCATCACATATCACATGTTGAATCTGTAAACACAGCAGAATGTCAGGCAGAGGTTAAGTTTCCTGTGGAATCCTTCAGAAGTTCTTCAGCAGCCCTCCATAAATTTCTTTTGTCACATTCTGTCTAAGCACCAGCCTCCCTGGTGTATTAGTGTGTTGTTTCCATGGGAATAGCAAATTACAGGAGCTCTTGTTGATAAGAAAGAATATTTTGCTGTACCTGGGCTGTGCTTTGATAGTGCCATCCAAGCTATAAGTCCCACCCAGACCAATAGTCCCTGTTCTCCTCCTTGCTCTGTTTCACTGAACTCCCCACCCTCTGCTTCCCCAGTTGCTGTAACAGTAGGTGCTCCGTATGCTTGCCAGCTTGTACTGCCCCCTACTTCGAGCACTGCTTTGTGAGCATTCTGCACTCTGCTCTTGCAGTCATCTTTGCATGATGGCTACTTCTAGGGAGGAACAATGCTGAACTTTTCATGTATAGACAATTTGTCTTACCGTGGACTGATAAACATGAAGGGCCTGATTCATTAAGGAAAGTAAAAACATGTTATAATGCAAGGGATGCAAATTAGTTTATTATTTTGTACATAAGATAAATACTGCCTGTTTTCTCGTGTAGCACACAAATTGATAGCTTTATTTTTAAACTGAAATTTAAAGTTGATCTAGGATATGCCCTAACACAACTATGAATCTGTCCCCACATTTTAAATTTAGCTCCCCCTTCAATGCAGTTTTTTATACTTTCCTTTCCTAAATGAATCAGGCCCAAAGTCTTTGGAGAGACTTTTGTAACCTTCTCAATCTTTATGCAAGTCAAAAATTATTAATTTTAAGTATTTTGAGATCTCATTTGTTAGAGGCATGACCCACATCAGGCAATGCATAATGTGAATAGCAAATTTCAATTTGTGAGTGTTTTTTATAGAATAAGGCAACACCTACAATCATGTCTCACTGACAGGTTAGCTAACTCCTGACGCCAGTTAGCCTAAGGGTTCACAAAAGTACTGTAATTTGGGTATTATTAGTTTAAGCAGACTGCGTTTGTCTATTCCTGTGACTTAAATAAAGATCAGATCACATTTTATGACCAATTTATGCAGAAATCCAGGTAATTTCAAAGGGTGCACATACTCAGGGCCGTAACTAGGGCTGTGCGAGAGGGGCGGCCGCCCAGGGCGTAACGCTGAAGGGGGTGCAATTTAGGAATATTTTAGGTTAATTTTGTTAAAATTGAGGGCTAGAGGGGCGGCATTTGTCTTTCTCGCCCTGGGCGCTAGAATTCTAAGTTACGGCTCTGCACATACTTTTTTGCAATTTTACACAAGGGGTAATTCCCCTTGCATGTGGTGAGCCTTCATTAATTGTTCCCTGAGCAACTGAAAGCTCCCAAACTATTCTTATTACTGGTGATGTCAGTAGTAAACTTTTTGTTATGCATTTGGATCCATTCATGTTTATGTGATTGGTGGATACGTCCCAAATAATCATTAGTTTTACCAAATCAATTTCAATTATATGTCACTTTATTTCCTTTTTTATTTTTACCAAATAATGACAAAGGTAACTTGGAAGCTTTTTGTAGAGTGGATTTAAACCCAGTCTGTGCTTCTCCCAAGTCATATTAAATTGAGGACAAAGGATGTCACTTCCTGTTTTAGTCTTTTTAAAAACAGGTTGGTGGGGAATTAGAGGCCAGCACAGGGTTTTCACAAGGCCTATACCATTTTCACATTTCAGCAAAATGTTTATATTTTATTTATATATATACATACTATATTCTACATAAGCTCCATTAGATCTATGCACTACTCTATCTATTTGTCTAATATTTGACTACACCCTATAACAAGCTGTGAAAGTTAATGTGCAATGATAGAAGTGGAAACAGAAAAAGCTTTTTTCCATATCTTTAACAATATTAACAAAATTTACAGTCTGATTGATCAAAGAGAGAGAAAGCCACTGTGATTGGTTAGTGGTGACTGCACCCCACATGGGATCTAGCCGCAACAAATTTATATCAATGAGGTTCACTGATAAAATGTATCAATAAACCTCATTGTATAAAATTAATTACGGCTAGTTCCCTCATGGGGTCTAGCAGCAACGATCAAAGCTTCTTTCTCACACTCTCTCACAGCAAAGGCACTCTGCATTGATTAGTTGTGGATAGGCCTCTCCTTCCATATATTTTCTTATATGGCACTACAGAACCCTGCGGATCATGTTCTACATGCACTTGCATGCTATGTCAGCCATGGCTAAGCTGGCACTTGAAGTTCTACAAACGGAAACGTATCCAAGCAGTTTATGGCTGCCAGAGCTTACTGGGACCAGTAGTACCACATACAAAAATGTGTTTTTGCTATAGTTTAACACTTTATTACCCCTTCACCGACAGGTGGGATGAGCCCCAGTGCATTCAGTATAGGTTTTTCTTTCTAGGGGGCGGGGGGACCCGAGTTATTTTTACAGGCCCAAATCCCCTGGGGAATTAAGTCCCATGCTAAACAGGATGTGTCAGTTCATCATGATCAGCATGGATTATTGCACCAGGGATTGAGCACCCTAACAAATATTCCTCCTAACAGGCATAGCTGCAGCCGCATCCACTTTTGATTATATTGCAATTACTTGAACATGCCTTTGCAGTTCTTGTTTGACACTTGCCTGACTCTTCACTCCCTGTCCTGCTACTCTAAGAATAAAGAGTCACAAATGTAAGATGTAGCTGATCTGCATATTTAGGCATGTGTACATATTTCTTGTCTTCATGCACTGTATTTTATGCAAAAATGGGTTGTAGGTCAATCTCGTCAGCAGACCGTAAGTGTTTAAACGTCTTCCCTGTTGATTTCATGTATGGTATGGGTTCAAGGTCACGTGTTGGTATAATTGTCATGGAATGAGTTGCATGGCTGGCAGAAATGTAAAGTAAGGAATGAATCATTCTGCCTTAAGTATTGTCATTTTATAAAAAGCATCTACAAATCTTCCTAGACATCATGGTAAAGATGGCCTGATGGCTGTCTTCATGTTCTTTTGAAAATTATTATTTGAAAGGAAACATCATGCCAGCAGGGCGGATATTACGAGGGTGGTTGCCATGTGTGTCCTACTCTTCTACAACTGTTGCTAGATGGCAAGACTCCCAGTTACACTTCAAAGACTGTCAGAATCTGTCATCCAGCCTTTTTTCTTCCAAACACAAGAAAAGTCGGCAAGCTCTATTATACCTATTTTATTCATGTATTTTTTCTGTTTTAGCATCTTGTCCTCTGCGTAAACGTACATGAACATATGTATATAAGTCTTTAAATACATATAAATGCCAGAATCTAAAACATGACAAGTTTGATGTTATTCTATGTCGATTCACATGGTCATTTCTAAACCATAAGCTCAGTGTGAACCCAATAAGGCAACTATGATCTCCCGCTAATTTAAAAAAGTGATGTGCAATACATCCACATACTTCTCATTATTTAAATATCACAACAATGTATATTTATAATATCTCACTAGCAATTAGTACAATTTAACATAAATATTAAATCATTTAGGTTGAGGTATGTATGGGTGGTTCTCAAAAAACATTCTATTTTATTAAACCTGAACTCCTCTGCGTCTCACGACACTTTAGGGTACAGATATCAAACCCATCTAGAAACATGCACTGCTTCTTCATTAATATCTTCACAAGGTCTCTAAATGTAAGCATCTGCTAATTCCCAAGGACATTACTTCATTTACAGGGTTCTAGCAATGATAACTCAGTGGCGTTGTTAAACAAACATTCTTGCTTAACGTATTGAACAAACTAGACATTAGTTTGGTTACTACTACTATAGTGGAAGGAGATATGAGATATTATATAGAACTAACACGACAACTGACATCCACATTGTGGGCCTTATATATAGTAATATAAAAAAAACAAATGCATAGATATATAATCATCCAAGTAGCATTAAATGCAAATTATGCGTGTATGCAAAAAAATACGGTAACAGCAATTGCTGTGTATGACTTCTTGTAAGAAATAAAAATATATAATATTATTGTGTGCTCATAGTTAAGTTATGGCAAGCACATAATGTTTGTAGTTCAGTTGCTTCCAATGGAAAATATTTATCTGACTGCTTCATATCAATGTGAATCCCATCTTTAATTGAAAAAACAGAGATACATTTCTTGGGATAGTACTTACTGTGGATTTTTAGATTCTTGTAAAGTAACTATTCACATTCACTCAACACATTAGGGGCCTGATCCATTAAAGCACGCAAAACAGACATATTTTCTGTATTTTTAAAAACACACGTAAATCAGGTACACGCGCTTCTGTATTCAACTGCAAGCGGATCTGAAGAAACGTCTGTTGTTGAATACGGCTATAGGTACACTCTGCTCTGACAGGCAGTATACTGCAAGATGCGTACATTACATGTGCAATATATGGACCCGGCAGAATGCACAAAAATAAAAAGGATTTAATTATGGTCTCCTGTTAATATTTTTTTTCTCTACTTGAAATACATTTATTATTAAGATATTAATGTCTACTGTACATTAAATGTATTTTAACAGTTGCTCAGGATTTCAAACACTTGTTCTAGCATGTATACACGGCCGCCATCACTATCACTTGACACTTATACCTGACCTGTAACTGGTGCAAGTGATACGACTGAAAAATAAGTACCTTGGAAATTCCTAAAGCTTGTATCATATGCCGCTGTTTGCTCTCGAGCTTGGAACGCCTTTACTGTACACTGACTACGTGCATATGCCCATTACCCTCCCCATTCCACCTATGAAATTGTAGCCTGTAAGAAGTTTTCTTAATACTGGAAGATGAATTGCATACACTTGTATTCTCTGGCGTATAGTTGGCTACTGGGCAAGCGCAGAGCTATATAATGCATAATACAGCATGTATCGGCATTTACGTTCCTCTTAATGAACCGGGCCCTAAGTGTGCATATTATTTCCCTGTGTTATAAAAGAAATGTAACATTCATCCATAAGTATTTGTGAATGCATGCCCCCTGCCTCTTCTGATCCGCCTCTATAAGCATAATAAGTGGTATATGCAGGGAGTGACTAACTCTGCATACATACTGTATGTACGTGTAAGTCATTTTTGTGGGCATGCGCAGTAGTGAAATTCAGATCGTACAATAAATAGACTTGGGTTCAAGTCTACATGACACCCTGTATGTGAAAAAGAAAGCGAAGTCTGTGTACATATAAGGACATAATTAACAATCATATAGTCCTCATGTGACAAATAATCCATAATAGATTTTATTGTGTCATTAAATATTAAATGAAAGCTAAGCTATCGCGAAGAGACCATGTATGAAAAAGTAAGCCATTATTGCTTGTATATCAATAAAGGAGGCTGCTAATCATAACTAATCTAAGTCTGGAGCAATCAGGGTGGTTGTGTTAACTTTGCTAAGGAGAAATCAGCAGTGATTTCAGGGAATCAATTGATGTTGCTCATCACTCTAGAAAGGTTTAATAGCCATTTCCAAGTCCAGCACATTACAGCAGGAAAGATTATTTTCATATGGAGAAATCGAACATAGTTGCCAATCATAGCAGTTGGCATCCTAACTAATTCTCCCAAACATTAGACAGTATTATGCATAAATAAATGGCAAAAAAAACCTAGAAGCTACATCCTAGGATCTACAGGCTTCAATCAAAGTGATTAGACTTTACATCAAAAACACCTGCAATTTCCAAAAAAGTGTGTAGACTTTTTTATATCCACTGTATCTACTACCTTGCTTTACTCTATGGATTATTTTTACTAAGAAAACCAACAAAAATTCATGCAGATAATCTTTATCCAATAAAGAGAAAGCTCCTGAGTTTAAAATCAATTACGGTTAGGACATTTTAGATATTCTCACCCTACTGTTACACCACCATAATATCTTTTCTCTATAGGTACTGAATAAAGACCAATCCATTAATCATGAAGCTTGGTCTTGCCACTTCATCCAACAGTCAAGTATCATTGTTAATTTGACCATATATGTTGGTGGGTAAATCAGTTGACATCCTTATGGGTTTTCTGCAGTGCTGGTATGTTAATGTCATATGCGAGTAGCATTCCTATCTGACACGTATTTGTATTACCACCACAAATGTGCATAAGGTGAGTCACTGACCAAAAATGAGTTAAGAAAGTTAATATTACAATTAGGAATATTTTGTTTTTAGATTTAGATGACACTGTAGATACAGAACATCATGCCATAATTTGCATTCTGGTAATGATAATTCATCATGCGCCAACAGTAAAGAAAATGGAAAATATTATAGTGGTTGGAAATGAGGAAAAATCATTGCAATTTATGCAAATCGGGCACATTATTGGATGCTCTCAACCAGCATATTTGTATGTATAAAGCTCTGTGTTAATGAAGCATAATGCATAAGCTATGCATATATATGAACAGCTAAATACACCGATTTTACACAAAGTACAATCTTTATAGCCTATAAAATACTAAAGAGAGTGTAAAGGGAAAAACAGGTGAAAAAGAGGTGTTTTCTGAAAGTAGAGACTGCAAAAAAAAAGAAGAAAAATCAACTGACACAAACAAATTAGACACTGAATTGTGATATGCAGTATGTTACAGTGGTTTTTTTTTACTGTACAGTTTTTACTTTAACCACATTTTTCAAGCTTATGTTATATTTCACAAAATATAGGACCTTTATTGTGGAGCTTTGTCATCTTACTGTGATTTGACTTACTATTGCTTAAACAGTATTTGTTTTTAATAAAAACATTTATGTTGATAACAAGCTTCAGATATCATTCATGTGATTTTAACTTATCGTTACTGTAAAAATGAGTTTCATGCTTTGCTATATTCATAACCTTTGTTATTTTATAACTAAGAGGTACATTGCAAATTATATTGCATGAATTAGTTTAGGTGTTGTATGACCTATATTTTACAATAGCACCGTCAATACATTATAAAGATGCTGATAGTTTGGTTTGCAAGCGAGGCACACGGGAATATGGCCATTCAGAACAATAGCTACATTGGATTAGCTAGGAACGTGCTGCTAGTTGTCTTTTCTAAGCTTAAAAAAATAAGAACTGGATCAGAAGTGGAAACCTTACTGACCAGAATGGGTTTATTAAAAGACATGCATACTGCTAAGGTGTTACAGGACAAGACAGTGATGAGAGGAGAGATTGGAGCTAAGGCAGCATCTGGAATTATCTCAGTGTTGGCACAGATCTCTCCAGCGATGCTGGAGACTCAGTTGTAAGAGAAAATGGCACCCTGGAAATGAAAAAGGACAAGACCAAATTAAATACTAAAAACAAGTGGAAGGTGATATTGTAAGATTAAAGGATGAAGTTAAAAAACTTCAATTGCTTCATGGGGAAAAAAAGGGTCACAATTTACAGATTAGAGGAATCCCGGATGAGATTCCAGTTTAGAACACTTGTTTTCTTACTTAGCACCTGAAGTGACTGAAGCGTTATGACCCATGGAAAGAAAGTAAAGAGCCTCCACAAATTGAATGCAACATAGCCAAAATGCATTATTCTGAGGTGCCATTATTTTAAAAGGAAGCCCACTAACCAGGCAGCATCTTTTAGACACGTTGCAGATATTTAATGACCTGTCGTCCATCACTCTAAATGTATTATCTACAGTATATATTATAGACTCTGATTGGAGGATATGAGCAACACTTCCACTTTTCCTTTTTAGAAGGTTTGATAAATCTACCTCTTGGTGTGTAAAAGTGATCAACCCCTATTTGTGCGGAAACATGGACTACAGGGACACAGCAGCATTTTGCCTTGTGTAAATAACTTTCCCCAGAGTAGTCCCACATCCAATTTTAAGTTTACTAATCACAAGAATTCCTTTGTATCCTTATCCAATTGCACCTACAGTACTTGAGAATTTTACAGCTTGTTTAAATGTGTCCATTTATTCCAGTGGAGCCCTGAGGGTTGCCAGGCTGCTATCGCAAGCTTTTTTGGCGAATTTAAGTGAAATTTTAGAAGCTGGCAAGTTGCTCTTGACTATGGCAGGAGAGCACCAAAGCAGGTTGCCCCTAGTCTCAGTGTCTAGGTTTGCCCAGGACAAAATATGGTGCTATTTATTTCCATTAATTTATTATAGATGTGTGGGATAATTTATATTCATCCTTAATGGTTTTCCATTGCTTACTGGTCAACTCCATTTTTTATTCTGTATGTTTGGTCTTCAAATTAAGAGTTGATTCAGCATACTCATTCACAATGTTTAAATTTGTCTCATTAAATGTAAAGGACCTCAACTCATCTTTTAAATGTCAGTTACCATTACAAGAGATTTGTTCAATTGGAGCATATTTTTTTTATACAGGAGAGTCTCTTTGACAAGTTGGAGCATTTTAGGTTTAGTGATAAGTAGTATCTTAAGTCATTTTTAGATTCAACTAACACGAAAAAAAACTGGTGTTGCTCTCCTGGTTGGATAGAACAGCCCCTGACAGGTTACAATGGTTATTGCTAATTTCCAAGACTATTACTTGCTATTATATGGTTCAATAGCACTGTGGCTTAGTGATTAGAACTTCTGCCTCACGGCATTGGGGTCATGAGTTTGATTCCTGACTATGGCCTTATCGTGAGGAGTTTGTATGTTCTCCCCATGTTTGTGTGAACCCACAAACACGGGGTGCTCCGTGCTGCGAGTGCTCTGGTTTTGTATCACACTTCAAAAACATACTAGTAGGTTAATTGGCTGCTATTAAATTGACCTTAGTCTCTTTCAGTCTGTGGGTGTGTATATTACGGAATTTAGACTGCAAGCTCCAATGGAGCAGGGACTGATGCAAGTTCTCTGTACAATGCTGCGGAATTAGTGGCACTATATAAATAGTTAATGATGATAATTCAATCATAACTCAGTGGTGTTCTTAAATGTCTGTGCCCCAAATGTTAAACAAATATGCTTCCTTAGAGTGTTGAAGTGGAAATTTACAAGTTGTGGTATGCAAATTGTAATGGGAATGGAATTTAAGAGTTTTACAAGTAGTAAAAGTGGCAATATGGCATACCACTGAATACCAGACCATTTTGACCACTGCTTTTTTACAAAGGACTTGATGAAGCTTGTAAATAGTTTTGCTCCTATTACTATAAAGGATGTGATTTTCATTTTTTATTTTCAATAGAAGAACAAGCAGGGCACCTAAATTTAAAATCTAGTTTTTCTCTCAAAACAGTTTAGACAGATAATTAACCCTTCCTCCCCTGAGGCTTTCTTCACCTCAATGCTGAGCCTAATTTAGCATTTTTTGTGCTGATCATATTCTAACATCAAAATCAGTAATTTGTTTGTGCAGTTCTCACTCACATTATGCCTTGGGTTTTTTTCAGACGAATTTGACTTTTCAGAAACTGTCAATAGTTTGGTTATGCCTCCTTGCACAACATTAAAAAATCTACTCCAAATAGCCCAAACATTGAAATGGCAAGAGAGTGCATAAAAATCAAAAGTGTGTATTTTTTTTTCTAAACACCACCAAAAAATTGATGTGAATCTTGCTTTGGACTTTTCCAAAACAGCAAAAATAATAGTAGTATTATTCTACACATAATAAAATCTGCACTTGAAAATTATGCATTTTTTTCTTAATAAAAGGCATAAAATAGGTAGGAATAATATGGGTAGCCCAATAAGACATACCATTTTGAAAACTAGACAAGCTACAGTATCAAACGAGGATAACCCTGACTTTATTGAAGCCAAGATGGGGGGGATATGGGCATTATAACCCCCCTTTTCTGGACTTCTTAACACTCTCTGCAGTGTAGAGCGTTATTGTCTGGTGATCACCAGGCAATAACTAGTAAAATGTCAGATCACTTGAAAGAAGGGACTGTCCTCTTTGAAATGAGGGGTATCTGTAGTTTATTAGAATCAGGATGCAGGAGAAATAGACATTACAACACCCCTCAATCATCCCTGGACTTCTTAATGTTTACTGTAATGTCAGGTCACACGTGATCAGCAGACAATAACTTCTAAGGGACCATATTGTTTTAAAGAGGGGACTTCTGTCTTTCAAATGAGTCACTAGGCTTCAAGATGGGTGATATTAGGCACTTCTAAAGCTCACCCTACACCTCCTGGCTCTTCAGTTTTTTCTGTAGTGTAGTGGCTGAGCGGTCTTAGATGTCATCACGCACCAGCGCAATAACATCTTCATTCTAGTGACGGAGCTAACTTTGGTGCAGCAGGGGCCCATGGAGATAAAGGGGCCCACTACATGGCAGATGCATAGGGTTCGGAGTCCAAGTACCCTCCTCCCCACCTCAATGCACGGGGGCCCACAGTTTGCTAGTTCCACCTCTGCTTCATTCATCGATACTTCCCCCAGACCCAAACTACAAGACATCCTCACTGTTCTAGCAATACAGTAACAATGTGTATATTTTTTTTCAAATTTGAATCCCATAAGTGCTAAGGACAAGTGAGACTCATCCTTAGCGCATTAAAGGTATATGTGGAGGACAAGTCCCACTTGTCCTTAGCACTAAAGGGGTTAATTTGCTTAAATGACCCCTGAAGAATCCAAAACCACTTGAGTAAGTAGTTTTCTTTTTATTTCCAACACAACTGGTTGCATTTGAGGATTATTTCTTTCCATCTGCTCTTTGTTTACATATTCCCTTTAATTTGCATAGTAATCATATTATATGATCTCATGCTCCCATTAAACATGACTTACATTTAGATCCTCTCTTTTTTAAAGTTTGAAGTTGGTGAGCGAATGAGGAAATCCACAAATACTTGCTAAACTTTCTATTAAATGTGGTTTAGTAGAACTTTTTCAGCTGTATTATAGATCTGTAGAGGAAGTCTCAAATCTTTGGGAGACACCCAAAGACTGCATAAGGGGCCACATATCAGCTTAATCTTCAAAACTTAATAGAGACAGGAAGGCGAGGCAATTAGAATTTACCTTTGTACTTACACGTTTAGAATCACTTCATTTTTGAAATCCCATTGTTAAGGGGTTGCAGCAAATAATTTCTCTCTGCAATCAGCTCACGGAATTAGCAATCCACAAAGTGGAGCAATCATTGATTTTGATGAGACAAAAATGATTAAAATTTAGGGTTAAGGCTCCAAACCAAAGATCGTTCAGTTTGCTATGCCTCAAAGAAGGCAGCAGTTATGTTCTAGAGATTTTATATGATCTGTGGTTTACTTTCTTGGATCCTGGCCTCATCTGAATTACAAAGACTATATGTGGTGCATTTAAAATACTTGAATGCAAAATAGAACCTGAAGGTTTAGCTGAGGCTTATCTGAGATTCTCATGGATATAGCAATGGAGAAGCCTCTAATTTTAGGCTGATACAGACTAAAAACTGTTCACAAAATTGCTGGCTACTTTACCTAAGTTAATTCACAGAAGTTAGTTCTATAAAGTGTTCTGAGTCTTAAGATAACACTAGAAGGATAGCAAATTCGTTGAACCACATAAAAGAACCCACAGTTATTCTCAGTTTGGACACCACAAAGACATTCAGTTGGCTTAACTAGATATTTATTCTGGAAATGTTTTATTTCAACACAATGGTAGTAGTCTGGTTTCCTCACTCTTTTCATTGTTTAATGTTACACACTATAAATACCCCCTTTCCCACAGATATTAGTTTGAGAAAAGAGCCACTGGCAGTAACCAGAAACATTCAGGCATTGCAGGAGCCCAGATTTGAGACAGAGAATTGAAGTTATCATTATTCACTCATGCTTCATTTAACAATCTGACACTAAACTTCTGACACTTATTAAGTTTACGTTTGGTGATAAACTCACATAGCCATGGCATAAAATAATTCTACAATGGATGTCTTTTCCATTATTGTGCGTACATCTCTGTTGAAATCATTGCAAAATAACTCTTAACAATTTCTTGAGGTATTCAAGAATTACTTATTTTGATATCAAAATTGCTACCACCTATGCATCTTTATTTGCTAATAATTACTCATCCTGGCTAAGGACCATCTTTATTTGCTAATAATTACTCGTCCTGGCTTAGACACCTTTATTATATTTCATCTAAGTAGCATTCCCTTTGACAATTGCACAGTACAATGTGTATGTGCTTTTCCAGGAGTTTAGAGGTGGAGCTTGCTACTCGGACCTTCTTAAATACTACTATGCTTCAAACTTGAAAGCAAGATCCTTATGGTTTACATTATAAGAATAGAAAAAGGGGGTGGATGTAGAGAAACTGTGGCTGGCTTACTGTCAACCCAATTATCTAATTTGTGGGGATAATCCAAACAAAAAACAGATACCACATTACCAGATACCACATTACATACCATACATTGAGTATCACAAAACTAGCCATAAGCAGCTTCCTAAGATTTCTTTTTTATTTAAACCTAAATTCATATTAGGTTATGAGGGTCTGAGGAAACAACCATATTTAAGGTGGAGTTGTTTTAAATAAAAATACATTTTTATTTATTACGATTTTACAGTTGACATATGGCTTAACTAACTCTAGAGGCAGAACATTACATCACCGGATCCCATAGCACAATTCTGGGGCAATTTTGGTCCACCACAGCCCAAGTACCCTGGCCTGGTTTTCTGAGCATGTACAGGGGATGAAGCATGTGCAGTAAAGCCCCAAATGGGCTTCAAAACATTTTTTTTAATACTCTGTTACGACAGTCCCTCACATAAACAAAAATGTTCTCCAATTTATACCTTTTGTTGGTTTTTATGCCTGCAGTCTTGTTCCAGAAACACGAATATATGATTAAGTGGGAACTAGAGCTAAGAATGGAAATGAACACGAGTATCTGGACTAGAATCTTGGACAATGCCTATAAGGATTTCATTTCTTAAATGTACAAAAAGAACATTTACAATATTATATGAAAGTCAGAACACCAACACAGTTCGGCACTATTTCTTTGAATGTTCCATTCTTATGCTGGAGATATGGTTTAGAGGAGGGAACACTATATTATTGAAATGTTAACTAATGAAACCCTTTTCTCTGGTGCTGTCTCCATTGATGTTTAAATTAGGAAAACAGTCCCAACAGGGTCAGGAGAGATTGTCAATCATATATTGCCTGTGGTATGGTGCCTGATTGCTCTCAAATGCCAAATCCCTTTCCCTGAATGTAAGATAAAAAGACTTACAGCTATTGTAAGGAGATGACTTATTTCAGAAAATCTGCGACTCTTGGGATCGATTTGAGGTGATTTCAGATGTCTTGAGGACATTAGTGTAAGAGTAATATCCTTCTATTTATTGCCTCTGGATGACATGTTTAATGACTTGGGCTTTGTTGTTTAGATGTGAATTTGTTTCTATTAGTATTTAATTTGTTATGTCTTTTAAAAAAATTTACTTGAATAAATTGGATTAATCTGAGATAAATCTCTGTTGGCCTATAAATAACAGTTCTGCAAACTCCCTCTAGAAACACTGAGTTTGCCCTTGTTTCCATTTAAAACTCAGAAAAGACAAGAAAGTTCAAAGTATTAATACATCTGAATATGCTTTTCTTATGTAACATTGACATTATAATGCATTTTAAATGGTGATTCCATATTTAGAAGCCCTGGAAAAAAAAATTTAAAGCTAAAATACATGTTCTGTACTTCCAATATTTATTTTCCACTTTCACATTGTCTTGTACATATGATTTTTACTATACATTACTTTATCGTTCTTATATGCAATTCAACCATGCCTTAATTTGATCAGATAGAATTGCAAAATATGACTTAAAAAAGCACAGATTGAAACTAGAATGATATAACCATGTATTTAGTAAATGTTGCAGGATGGTTTGCACAAGCCAATTAATTAATGCCTGAAGGCAGAAACTTTAATATTGGAAGTGATTTATATGTGTTTTAGCATTACTTTATTTTACAGGGACATACAAATAACTATTTTCAATCTAAAACATTTAGTAGTATGTTTGTCAAAGACATTTGACAAAACTGGATCGGAAACAGAATAACTGTATATAGATTCAGTACTAGCTGCTGCGCTAATGACTGCGTCATACTGATATTTTGTAGCCACAGATATAATGTGAGGCTTCAAGCTCTGAAATCAGCAGCAATAGATATATAGTAGTGTGAAAATACAGCATCAAACTAGTCTGATAATACTGCATAATGCATCTTGTAGCAATAATAACAACTGTTATCACCAGACCGCCTTGTAAGTTCTTTTTTAGTGATGCCACAATGTAAAATGCAGCAACAAAATTGCACAAATGAACATGACCTGAATTATCAATATTGTAACTTCACACTGGATGTCATATTACAAGCGCTATATGAACTTTACCTGTTTTGTTACACCATAATTCCAAATATGTGGGTGCTACTTGCTTGGGAACATGCAATTAAAGTGGAAAAGGAATTATTGAGAAGAAGATTCCTGCGGCCTCTAAATTTACTAGATGCCTCCATAGACTGTAATATCTAACATTATCCTTTAATGTCTGCAATCATGCACTTTTAAAAGAGAATAAAGAGAAAGTGATGGGAGAAGCGAATGATGACTCATTCCATTATTTTTAGCATTGATTTATTGCAGCGATGCCACCTAGTTCATTTAGGACAAGACTATGTACCATGACAAGCGCTATGGACTATGTTGGCGCTATATAAATAAATGATGATGATGATGGTGATGGTGGATGCTCATAAACATTATTAGAGTCTATGACTGTTTTCTATCCCACATCCCGCCTGTGTACGACCATTTGGATAACTTGCGCAGATGTTAGCATCAAGCTTGTAAGGGTAAGGACTCCCCAATGCTACGATGGCCAGAGCAAGTGTGTTAAACCAAATAAAGCATGCATATCTCATTCATATCTCATTACAAGTGCAATACATATCATTTAAATACATAAATATTAACTTATTGGTGTTTACAATATTTAATGACATGTATTAGTTTACTAATTTACTATATATACCAATAAATACTGAATTTATTTAATGAACAATAGCTAGAGAGTCCTGTTCATGATATTGGCTATATTTTTAACACTACTTGTATATAATAGTACCATTACTGCTTGTATATAGTGTTGTATATTTAAAATATATTATTAACTCAAGTCCTATACAATAAGAGGAGAAGATAATCTATATTTCTCCTCTTCTTATATAGCATATATATATACAACGACTTTACCTTCGACCGATGGTCTGATTGCTCGGACGATTAATGCGTATACACTAGTCACATTTTAGACGATTAACGAAAGACCGACTGTCCGTGCAGCATCTTTTCACAGTCATATTGTCCTGAGCAATGATTAGAATTCTGTACACACTAAAACGACTTATGAGGTCCATGTAACTATACCCCAAAGTAACACATTTTCATCACACATTATTTAGCACGTGTACAGTGTTCGTTCACAACCGCACATAAACAATTTTTTTTTTTTACTATTATGGATAATTTTGAAGAACAACAAGCAACTGCTCTTTTTCTGCTCACTGTGGCACATAGCTATAATTAAGGAGGCAGACATAAGCAGTACACATATAAATGAAACATTGTGTTTTATAACAGTACACTGACAAATGTTTATAATTAAACTGGCAGACATATGCTTTACACACTAATGCAATAGACACCTGCTATTGCTTTACCTCTAGATGCACCTAATTACCAAATGAGTAACGTGTGGACACCACACCACGTGGGACTATATACACTAACCCGACTTCTGACCGAACGATCAAATGTCGGCTGATAGGCCCAATTATTGAACGGAAGCGCTCCAGCGTGTACCCAGCCTTATTCTAGCAGCAATCTAAGTGGAGCGCTCTAAAGATCTTACATATTGCTTCACTTATCAGAGAAGGCAAACTGTTACACTGAACTACAAAACATAGGATGCAGAGGTCAAAAATAATATACATGAGTTAACAATCTCCAATAATCCACAAACAAGGTCATTATGAAACCTTCGCAAGTAAGAGTTCCTGGATGAAGAAAAAAATCTTTTCCTTTTAAAACACTATCTACAAGATACTGCATAGCTGTTATAGAAAGTCCTGTGGTCTAACAATGTTTTGCCTGAATGCCAATATATATCATTCAAATCAAACACTGCACACCTGCCAGATACCACTATTTGCAGTGGGAAATATGGTAGCGGTGGTGACATTTTATGGGAAGGCTTTTCAGCTGTCGCTACTGGTGAATTCCTATAGAAAAACTTGCTACCCTCTGCTGAAAAGCTCAACATAGGGAGGAAATGTGTCTTTTAACAGGTCAATGATTCAAAACACACTGCAAGAGCAACATTGCAGTGGTTAAAATGAAGAAAATAGATTTCCTTGAGTGGCCCATTTAGGGTCCTGGGGGTAAATTTATCAAGCTGCGGGTTTGAGAAAGTGGAGATGTTGCCCATAACAATCAATCAGATTCAAGTTATCACTTATTTGCATAATGACAGCTAGAATCTGCAAAATGGCAGCTAGAATCTGATTGGTTGCTATAGGCAACATCTCCACTTTTCCAAACCCGCAGCTTGATAAATTTACCCCCTGACCTTGAACCCATAAAATATATGAGACAAGACCTCAAAGTGCTGTCCATTATTGCTCCCCAACTAACATGACCCAACTTAAGCAATTTTGTAAGAAAGAACATTGTTCCATCTTTGTGTTCATCATCAATAAAGACTTAACCAAAAATACTACCGGTTGTACTAGCTGCCAAAGGTCTCTTTTTGGTAGGGAATCTATAACAATGGATGCGTAAATCAGAAATAAAGATCCCCATTTTAGAGATTCTAGTCTGCTTCATTTGTAGGTCCTTTATGGACAGGTGTCAAAATATATAATTTTAATACCATTTTTCTCACACTAGTAAACGCAATAAATAGGAATATGAATGGACATTTTCAGTACAATTACCGCATACCCACTAGCACAGTGTTTCCCAAAGCCAGTCCTCAGGGACCCCTAACAGTACATGTTTTCCAGATGACAAGTGACATAATTAGTACCACCTGTAGTATTGTTACAATGTGTCAGTCAGTAATGAATACACCTGTGCTCCATCAAAGAGATATGGAAAACAAGCACCGTTAGGGGTCCCCGAGGACCAGGTTTGGGAAACACTGCACTAACATTTTAACTTATAGTCGGAAGCATCTGTTTTGTGGCACTGTGGGGGCTGCCAGCTGCATTTATGTACATTTGCTGCAAGTGATCATATCGGGACAAATGGAGTCTTCTCCACTGACTGTAACTGTAAGCAGAACATTTGAATGCAGTTACCACACAATAACTTTTAAATTATATATATTTCAGACATAAAAGTACCCTTATTTTATCTAGTGAGTACTGCTTTTATAATAGAATGTTTCCTTTAAATGTATTTAGATATGTTAAATTAATTTATATATATGTAAATTGTAAGTGGTGTAAAGAAATCTTTCAATTACAACAGGAAGTTCTTGAGCCTTTAATTTTCCTTTAAGTAACTATTTTATTAAATAATATTCTGGAAGATTGTTCCAAAAGCTTTGCTGGAAATCAACAAACACAGACATCTATTTAATCACACGTAAATGATAGGCTCAAAAAATGAACTTCCTCTGCTCTGTTGAATTGCAAACTGAGACATTTGTTTACATAAAAAAAATGTTTGACTATTTATTATTTATTTATAATAATCATGGGCTTTGTTAAATAGGGAGAACCTTAAGGGCTAGATTTACTAAACTGCAGGTTTGGAAAAGTGGAGATGTTGCCTATAGCAACCAATCAGATTCTAGCTTTCATTTATTTAGTGCATTCTACAAAATGACAGCTAGAATTTCATTGGTTGCTATAGGCAACAGCTCCACTTTTTCAAACCCGCAGTTTAGTAAATATACCCCTCAATCCAGCAAGAACTCTCTTTAAATAGATGCTTTAATATGAACAGATCAGTTTCCAAATCTGGACTATTGAGAGGTATAAGCCAAGCTGGGAAGTCCTGATTTTTATATACTTTTCGCTGTGTATTATAGTCTGTCTTTTTGTGACCTTATTTGAAAGCCTCTCTGTTTGTTGGTCCCATAAATAGCTAAGCAGTTTACCTTCTTTGGTGGTGTCTGAGTCCTATCTGTCTCACTTTCCTGATGTCCTAACTTTCTGACCTGACAGCTACAAACAAGGTCATGTTATGTTGCAATTCAAATCTGTTGGGAAATAGAGCAACGTGACAATGCATTGACCACTACGCTATACTGTGCATGCAGCCCTCTTAGATTGCAATTATTTATGCAAAACTATTGGGCCTCATTTAGAGATAGGAGTAAATCCAAATAGATGATTCAACTTTGTACTTTGGCAAAACCATGTTACACTGCATGAGGGAGGGGGATTTAAATTGTGAAGAAATATTTAGATATTCCAGGGAGTGCACCCTAGCTCAACTCTAAATCACAACTGTTAAAATTAACCTGCCCAGAAGTATTTTCCCTGCATGCAAATGTATTAATTATTATTCACATGTTATTATTTACTCTTGGAGACACTTGCAATTATAAGCTTATAAGTACAAATTAAATATAGACTGGAAACCATACTTGACACCTTTTTGAGATTCCTCTCCAGGAGTGTATGGGCAGAAGGGGCGGGGCTCAGGGGAAATTGTGTTCTTTTGGTCTCACCCCTGTGATGTAATGGTGTTTACGTGGCATTTTACAACAGGGGCAGGGCCAAAATGACGTCATTCCCTGAGAATCACGTCATGGCGGTTCTAACCCTGCCCACTTCACTAGGAAGTAGGCAGATCCGGGAGTTCGGGAGACCAACCCAGTATTCATGAGTATGCTGTAAACTTTCTAGATATTTTGCCATTTATATTTTTGAGTTTGAGCTTCAGTTTGAAAATGATTGATATAGAATATGTCACCAATGGGAAAAAAAAAACATGTCCCTGCCCCAGAGAATCTTATGTAACTTACAACAAAAACAAGATAACACATGTTTGTGCTCACCTGAACAGGCTAATTTTCATATTATATATAAATATGACAACATTAGCAAACAGATTCACTCATCTCTAGCAAGTGGTACCTTTACTGACCGATAAATCAGTAAACTGAAGCATGTGCTAGCTAAAGTGTACTTACCTGTCTCACAAAGCAGAAGGGAGAAATAAAAAATTATTGTAAATAATGTAGATTTATATTTGATGGGTGGAAGTAAAATTGTTATATGATAGAGTAGGATGTTTTAACCAGTTTGCAAATCTACGCATTCATAGCTATATATTGCCAACAAGTGCCGATACAAAGGACAATTGTTGTATTTAAATGTTGCCATTTTTGTTAAACTATCATCTTGTTGAGTAAAATAAACTTTCAGTGGAATTATAATGCATTGGCTATTATAAAATGGATTCCAAGATGTTTTAGCCTAATAAGAAAGGAATTTAATGACTTCACATCACATGCCCTAATGAAAAAAATGTTGGGGTTTAAAAACTGTTGACTATTTTGCCTGAAATTTGAACCAAAATACTGTAATAATTTCTGCAAAACAAGCATTTTTAAAAGATACAGAAAACGCTTCTGAAAAAACTGTCTTCCATTGTTTAGAACATCAGGAAAAAATTATAAATGGATCAAAATGGCATTACACGCCCATATATTAACATAGCAGTAATGGTTCTAGAGATGTCTCCACAGCAAAATCTCTTTAGACCTTTATCCTTTTGATTACAAAAACTGTCATTGTAATAATAAATAAATAACATGAAAACATTGTCCCAAATGATACACGCATATACAGAGTGTAAATGTACAAATAAATAGCAGGAACAGTAATGTATGCAGATACAGTTGATGCTGAAAATCAAAGAAGAAGTTAGAGTGACCGATGATGGTATGCACTGTTGGTACACATTGGAACATATCAGTTTAGGGATTATCAGGATGCTAAAAAGAAATGTTAGTCATAGTTATAATTTTATAGTTTGGTGCACAGATATTTTGTAACCAGCAATGGACCTGATGCTGTGTTGAACATACGCTCGTTTTCAAAGGGTAAAATTCCAAAATTTGTATTACGCAAGTGCACAAAAAAGCTGCATGAATATATGTGTATGCAGATTTCTCATATTGAGACAGGAAAGGCGGGGCGGGGCAGGGAAAGGCCAGACTAACGTAAGTAAGGTAAGGGGGTGTTTGCATAAATGCGAACAGATGCAGACCCACACGGAGACACGTATACGCCTGTCAGTAGCCTTAGCAATTAAGGGTGCCTGAGGTCTGTTGCAAATACACAATGATGATGATGACGATCACCAGGGTTAGCTAGCCGTTTCTGATTGGATGGTTGCAAATTCACCTCTGAAGTTAATAGATGCTTTATTCATTGCTTGTGCATAGTCCATATGATTCTGTGGTCATATTTTAAAATAATTTGTTTTGGTACTTTCATTCTTATGTGAGAAGGAATATTATATATGTTGTATTATAGAGGGCTTTATATTCAAATCAAACATAATAGTGAATGTATTTTTCAATATCAAAACAAATGCTAACAAACTACTCTTGTGCTTATGGATGTATTTGTATGTGAGAGTATGTATGCCTGATGTAAACCTGGTTCATATGTGACTGGTGCACAGCTGGATGCATCCTGGGATGCATACCCTTCTGCATATGTGTTTAAATACGCTATTTACGCTATGAAGTGCAGGTTTTTAGAGCTTAGTATCTGGATGCATATGCTGTCATCTCCGCATCAGCTCCAAAATGTCTTAATGAAGAAATCCAGTCTTCAATGAAATGTTATACAATCACCTACCCTCTATTATTATTGTCTTAAGCTCCCCTGCACCTCACATGTTCAGTATAAAGGAGGCAATTATGTAATTATCTCTTGTTGTGTTTGGTGAGTTATAAATATACTATAAATAGCTTATTAAATAATATACAAATTGTGTCTTTAAAATACTATTAGTATTAATGAGGATATTCAGTAGACATATACTATACCATATGTTTTGAATTGTGACTAGCATCCCCTCGTCATACATGTATTACATGTTTTATAATGTGCCTATTCTAATAGGCCTAGCAACAAAGTGTCTTTGTAACATTGGAAAATTACATTCAAATACTGTGGAAAATGCTAGAAATTGCTTTCAAAAGACAGCACAACAGATTGTAAAAGTACAGAATCCATACTGTTTATCTTATTTTATTGTATTGAAATTAGACACATGACACAGTGTTGTATGACCTGATAGGTAGATCTTTATACAGACAATTCGCAATGCACTAAACCAAAGGATTAGTGTGTCTATATGAGAACTCTACTGCTGCTGTTAAAGACCCACCCTGACAATGCAGGGTGGAGAGAGAACTGGACTGAGATGTGGAAAGCAAGGAGTAGGAAATATATGTTATAGATTGTGAGAGAGGGGAGAGAAGGTAATAATAATAATGATAAATGAAAAAGGGCAACATGGTGTCATGCTCCATGCAACCATCGACAGTACCATGGTCTGTTTTCATTCGGACAAATGGAGCAACACTACATTTATCTCCAATGTTTAAGGGTACATGTACATAGGCATTTAACAACCCTCTGGCCAACATTGCTGTGTGACTGATCCCACAACCCACTGAATACTTTTTACCTTTGCATTCTAGCTGGTCCAATGTGAAATATGATGTAGCACATGCCCTTGTGTTTCAAACCTCATTGTCCCATAGATTGTAAGCTTGCGAGCAGGGTTCTCTTACCTTTCTGTCTGTATGTATTACCCTGTATTGTTTTATTAATGTTTTTTTCCAATTGTAAAGCGCTACGGAATCTGCTGGCACTATATAAATAAATGATGATGATGATGTGTTGCCAGATTAAAGCTGATTCTTTAAAATGGATAATTTGTCCCTATATGAATCATTGCCCTCTGGGCTATGCAAGGAGAATGTTCAATGAAGCATATATGGAATATCTACTATATAAATGGCTAGTGGCGTGTGTGAAAAAAAAAAAACAAGCTGCAGCGCCACCTGCTGGGCAGAGTTATACACTGACCTATATATTTCTTGAAGGAGAAGTGACAGTTGGGAGTGGTTGGTGGTTGCCGGGGGTGACAGTGGGGAGTTTTTCACACCTTAAGTAGCTTGATTTGACTAGAATGCATGAGTATTATGCACAGGTTAACTGACCTACTAAATTCTTAGTGTGTGTGGAAAAAAAACCTCAAAAAGGGCTGAAATTTGGTATACTGACATTATTGACGAGTTGAGGGGTCAAACTCATTTTTGTGAGGTAATTTTACCTCATGAACACACATGTGTACAGTGGCAGATCCAGGGGGGTGCGATCGGGGCAATCGCCCCCCCCCCCCCCTAGCAGGGGTTTGCTGCCGACTGCTGCACAGTATGTGCAGGTCCGTTTGGCAGTGACAGTGTGCTGCCCGGCTGCTCTTATTGTGTTTTAAACACAATCAGAGCAGCCAGGCAGCACACTGTCCCTGCCTGTCACTGCCGAGCGGACCTGCACATAGTGTGCAGCCCCCGGCAGCCTCAGAAGTCGGAAAGGGGGTGGGGCCTAAATCACCCCGCCCTAACATCTCCCCGGGGAACAAACATTTTCTAGATCCTCCCCTGCATGTGTAGCGGTGTGTGTTAGTGTGTGTGTGTCTGTGGAAAAAAACTATTTTCTCAGAAAGGGCTCATCCGAATGACCTGAAATTTGGTATACTGACATTATTTGACAAAAAAATGCATGAGTATCATGCACGGGTTAACTTGTGTATAAATATATATATATATATATTAGTTTTAGCTATGTTCCATAGAGCATTCACCGTGTTGTGCCCTGAGTGACTTTGTGAATGGTCATTGAAATCTTATTAGGTATCAGTTCTGTTTGAGCTGCATACTGGTTTGTTCAACAGAAGCTGAATGGATTACAGCACAAGCAGAGGGGAAATGTGGGCTTAATGCCCATGAGCACGCACCCTAAATCTGCCAACTTCTGATTATTTCTTTTACACACAATAGATTTGTAATTGTAAGTTTAGTGTTCCTGGTATATTATACTTTGAGATAGAACAACAGATAGTAGGAGAAGTGATCTATGTTATTAGAAGGAAAAATAAGCTATATATTGTTACATTTTTAAATATAGAGATAATGTTATTTGCAGGTGGAACATTGATTTTTAAAGTAGCTTTCAAGAGGTAGAAAGAGTTATATATATTTAGGGGCTGATGCAGAGTGGACATATGCCTGTCTACTCTGCATGTAGGTATACTTGCATTTAATACTAGTGTCTCCTTCCAGTTTGAAAGGTGGGACAGGAGATGGGGCAGACAAGCAGAGGCAGTGTACACTAAAGGTGCGTTCATGAAAAAGTGACTGAGTCTGACAAGAACACATACACCAATCAGCCACATAATTAAAAACACCTCAATAATAATGTATAGGTCCCCTTCGTGCAGCTAAAACAGCTCTGATCCATTGAGGCATGGACTCCACAAGACCTCTGAAAGTGTCCTGTGGTATCCGGCAGCAAGACGTTAGCAGCAGATCCTTTAAGTCCTGTAAGTTGCGAGATGGGGCCTCCATGGATCGGACTTGTTTTTCCAGAACATTCCACAGATGCTCGATTGGATTGAGATTTGGGGAATTTAGAGGCCAAGTGAACACCTTGAACTCTTTGTGATGTTTCTCAAACCATTCCCGAACAATTTTTCCAGTGTGACAGGGTGCATTATCCTGCTGAAAGAGGCCACTGCCATCAGGGAATACTGGTGCCATGAAGGGGTGTACTTGGTCTGCAACAATGTTTAGGTAGGTGGTACATGTCAAAATAACATCCAAATGAATGCCAGGACCAATTGTTTCTCAGCAGAACATTGCCCAGAACTCCACACTGCCTCTGATAGCTTGCCTTCTTCCACAGTGCATCCTGGTGTCATCTCATACCCAGGTAAACAACACACATGCACCCAGCTATCCACATGATGTGAAAGAAAATGTGATGCATCAGACTCGCCACCTTCTTCTATTGCTCTATGGTCCGTTTCTGGCACTCACTTGTCCATTGTAGATGCTTTCAGTAGTGGACAGGGCACTCTGACCATCTGCAAAACACTGTGTGTTCTGACACCGGGCTATCATAGCCAGCATTAACTTTTTTAGCAATTTTTGCTACAGGCACTCTTGTATGGGATTGAACCAGATGGGCTAGCCTACACTCCCCACACGCATTAACAGGCGTGGGCTGGGAGAGGGATGGCCAGGGGGCACACAGGCGGCCGCATCCCCTGTCATGTGATGTGGCCACCTGTGCGCTGACGCGGCAGCATCTCATGTTATCAGATGTGGCCGCGGGTAAAAAGGAGATATATTGCCTACCCCCGGCCCTAATAGCGGTCTGACAGAGCTGCCCCCCCCCCGCTGCCCCCTGGGCCAGCCCGCCCCTGCGCATTAATTAGTCTTGGGAGCCCATAACCCTGTTGTCGATTCACCGGTTGCCTTTCCTTTGACCTCTTTTGGCAGGTACTAAACACTGGACACCGGGAACACCCCACAAGACCTGCCATCTTTGAGATGCTCTGACCCTGTTGCCTAGCCATAACAATTAATTCCTTGTCAGAGTCACTCAGATCCTTACGCTTGCCCATTTATCCTGCTTCTATCTCTCCAATTCGAGAACTGACTTTTTTTGTGCTGCTTAATGTATCCCACTTGACAGGTGCCATTGTAACAAGATAATCAATGTTATTCACTTCACTTGTCAGTGGTTTTAATGTTGTGGCTGATCGGTGTATATGCCTGTCGGAAACGGTGTCTGTTGCTGAAGGGTTGGTGCAAGATGCATACTGAATATGATGATCATCAGCATGGACCTTGTTACTGCTAATAAATAAATATAAAATGATGTACCAGCACCAGCACCAGTACATCATGGCCTTAGTTGCAGCAAATTCAGATGGAAAAGCTGTGGCTGTAAGCATTAGGCTATAACAGGTTGGGCTGGTGGCACTGTTATAGGGAAATTCGCTGTGTGACAACCTCCTGTCATTATGTTTAGCATGGGGCTGAATTTCCTAGGAGCAAAAGATGTGCACCCCCCACACCCCGCTTGAAGGAAACAGACCTGAGACAGTACTAGGGCTCCTCCATAAACCCCTGTCCAGTGAGTTTTGGGGTAATAAATTTGTAAAATATAGATATTAGCATTTTTTACATGTGCATAATAAGATCTGTACACATAAATGCATGTTTTTATGTGAACACATTTTGTATATACATTTTTTGATGCAGATGCGTTCAACTCAGCATCATGGCCATTCATGTTTCAATGCATACAACAATAAGAGAGACCAGACAGAAGTGACAATTCAGGAACTGTTTTCTTACAAAGAGGTTATTTGTAAATACATTATCATTTAAATGATGTGCATATCATACCAAGTGTAATAAAATGCATATCATTACACAATTGTAAACAGTTATGGAAAACAATTTGTCATCATGATATAAAACTTACACCAAACTCTGCACCCAATAAATGTTGAAAAGAGGGAGAGAGTTATGAAGATACACAGCCTGGAAATCTGGTTGACTGCAATTTGGTCCCCAAGCAATGCAAAAAATAAAGCCTGAACAAACAAATTCAAAGAGCTATACTATAGCACTATAACACATAATATAATTATTGTCGTTCCCTGATGTTCTTATGTCACACTAGATGTTCTTGGGTCGCCTGGTTAATGCCTCTGGCTTCTCCTTCTTTTGTAGAAGCACTATCCTCACATTTTCATCTGTTCTGTCTCTGATGCTACTACAGAAATAGTGTAAATAGTGTATAATTACCGAACTGCAGCCTGCCCCTAGTGGCATCAAAATGATTGTGTAATAATATATGATAATATATGTATCATTTTGTATAGCTGGAACATGCAAAATAATTATTAAGCTACAATACCGATCTCACAGTCAAACATGCAGTTGTATATACACAGGGAAGCACTCTTGGAATAACACACCATGCATAGTATAACCATTTTAATGAACATATTATGCAGTGTTAAAACTCCAGCCATGACCTTGTACACTACACACAGCACTAATTGGATGCAAAGTTAGTAAATGAGCAATGTAGTCCACTCATACACACAATGACAATGTATATCATGTATATATACATTGGATATAGATGAAAAAGCATGGCCTTTACGTACAATTTTACATTATTCTATAGGCATCATAAAACACCTGCAGTGCCACTTGTTTTGCTGTATACATACAACCACACCATGACATGACATTTATACACAACAACAGCTAAAGGAACAACAGTATCATTCACTCATCTGCATACAGTATTACTTCAACACATTTATCTCTATAATGCATGGAGCAATGACTGTATACCTCATAACTTTTTCTTGCACACACAGGGGTACAGAAGGACATACAACTGGTGCATATGTAGATTGCTCTCCAGTACACTATTACTCTATAATGAACCTTAATCACGTTGCCACAGTTCACCACAGACATCCTTTCCATTACATTTATAATGGTAGTTACTGCCTAATACACATCACATGGTAACTGTCGTACTAGCAGTACTAGACTTTTCTGAATAACAGAGGCATTAACTTCTCTTACACAATACTACTCCAGTTATCAAATATCCTTAGTGACGACTGACACACATACACACTCAAAATTCAATCTGATAGTACCACATAGAGGAATCAGAAGCACAAAATAGTATTTTGTAAGCATGAGCCCCACCCCATTGTTTGTTTCATCCTCCAAGGCAGAAAATGTTAAAGGGACTTCACATCCTTAAATCTGTTATTGATCCCACTTTCTGCCTTTTAACCCCCCTACCTGCTCCTAGATCATTGAAACAGGTTTATAAATGAATTTATTTTTTTAACCCTCTGTAGTTAATTGTCTATTTACCAATTGGGAGTGGGAGTACTTCGAGTATTTTTTTTTTTAGAAAAATTAAAAAATTATCAGTTAATGTATTATTTAGTGGTTGGTTAGAACAGTCGCAATTCCTATTGGTATCTTTAGATTTTGTTAGTCTTTTTTTAACATTTATTTCCTTTTTTTAGTTTTGGTTGTTAGATACAGTACCTCCATTTTTTCCACTAATAACATTTGGTTTTGCTCTGCCAATCTTGTTTGGTGGAATCTTTTATTTGGAATTCTGTTGATGTTTCATTTTTCACATTAAAAAAAAAATGGTTTCTATTCAAAATGTTTTCATAAATCAACAACTTATGCTAATTCTAGGAACTCAAACCCCATAGATTGTAAGATTGCGCGCAGGGCCTTCTTACCTCTCTGCCTGTCTGTATTACAAAGTATTGTCTTATTACTGTGTTTGTTCCCAATTGTACAGCACTACAGAATTTGGGCGCTATATAAATAAATGATGATGATGATAATGATGTATACACTGAACTCTTGTTACAAAAGCATGGACTTTCTCTACAAATACTGCTTATGTATCAGTGGTTGAGTGACAGGAGCCCAGAGCGTACCCTGCCTACTATGTGCAGGCAAAATCTGTATAAATGCCAAATCACTAAGGGCGTAGCAAGCTACTGTGTGACATTATTAGAAAAAGCTAGTAATTTAAATTAAAACAAAATGATATGACTGATAAATAATGATTACTCTGAGGCTCTAACTGTGGTAGTAAAATCAGATGGTGAAAATGAAACTACTATTGTGTTTGGGGTAGGTAAAAAAAAAGTAACATGTATCTACAGGGCATAAACTGTATTAAAATGAATATGGGTAAAAGGTTAACCTACCATATTGGTAGTGCGCTTCCTCTCCCTCAAACCAAGAACTGAATGCGTGTGATGTTGGGGAAAAAAGATTTACAACACTATGTGGACATTTGTTGGTGATACAGAATTATTCTCACAATGGACCAAATAAATCATTGGTCACTACAGGTAAAGAGACACCATTGTAATTTGTCTGTGTTAAGATTTTTAATGCTTTGTGTGTCAATGAGTAAGATACTCTGATCACAGATCATTTCGATCTTTGTAATAGACATGGTAGATAGATACCGAAGAATAAATAAATAACTATTATTGCTCAGATATGCCCTCAAATTACAATGTAACCTAAGACAAGTATTGACATTTGAGTATTATTCATTTGGTCTATGAAAACAAATATAATGGGATATACTAAAGGTAATATAATTATTTTCACATTGAGAAATTTTGGACGGCAGGTTAAGTACATAGCAACACGAGGATCGATTTTGTAAATATGCTATATTTTGCATCAAAGGGACGATTTTTAAAACATACCACTTTTACTGTATATTAAGTGGTTCCGAGCTCTCCCCTTCAGTAGTTCCCATGGAGATTTATTGGAGATAAAAGCAGTAATCACTGCTACATGGGCAACGGAAGATACTAGAGGACAAATTATATATATATATATATATATATATATATATATATATAGCATGAGATATGTGAAGTGCATTACTGTAATCATAGTTATGTTCATAACACACTCCTAACTCTGATCGTCTCAGCTTGTAAGTTTTAATTTCCCTCCACATGCAATGTACTAAGGACAATGTAACAAGCGTAGCATATGGAGGGCAATATAAAACATGTAGAAATAGATCATGGATAAAAGGACAGCATAAAATGCAAACATAATTTTCTGTCTGACCTCTTACATGTAATATTAGGGGTCTGGTCCAGTAAGTTTAGTCGTCATTGACAGAAAGGTGAAGGTGATTATTGTTGATACAGACGGATTTTCAGTCTGGAATATATTGGAATTGAAACTATGAAAGGTTGTTATTTAAGGTTGTGGCCTAATCTTCTAGTTTTAAAATGCATTGTCTGCCTTGGCTGCTCCATTTATACAGTAAGCTTGATTAAATATAGCAAAATGGAAAAGAGATTGAAAATTAAGCTCATCACAAAAGGGAAAGGTAGAAAGCAAATTTAAATGGCATACTTTGGCCAATGACTTAAGTCTGTTTTTCTCCCAGACCAAATTTTGTTTGTGGTAATGCTGAACTTAAATTTACCTATTGTCTAACAATCCATTCTTTTGACAGACATGGATTAAATTTGGTCTGCAGGAATAAAGTTATGGTATGGTATTTATATTTTCACTCTTATAAAAACGGCTTTTATCTTAGCCATGCTACTCATAAATTAATCTAGACTCCAAAGTCATTATTTATATTTATTTTAACATTTATCAATTGTCTCTGCTAGATTGGAAAAATACTGAATAATCTTTTTCAATTATTATATAAACTGTTTTATGATGCTTAGCCCATTGGTGCTACTATACTGTATATAATAATTTGGTACAGCCAATAACAGTCTAAAAGCACTTACTGTATAAAAAACAACAAACATAGAAAACTGCATCATGTAACTGCATTTCTATGATGTGTGTGGGGGGGTCATAATTCAACCTTTCAGTGTATGAGCTTGTGTCTAAAATAGAACCTGTGTTTTTATGGCACTTGTGCAGACAGACATTTCACATTGGGCCTGTTGCTGAGTTAGAAGTAAAGCAAAAAAAGAAGTAGATTTGCTTCTGGACAAACCATGTGACAATGCAAGGGGTCCAAATTCATGCATTATTCTGCATGCAGGGAGAATACTGGCTGTTATTTATGTAAGCGCACAATACTGGGCAACTTTGTTTTTACACTGTAATGTAAAGTTGATCTAGGACATGCCCTACCCTGAGTATAAATCTATCCCCACATCTTAAATTTACCATCCCCTCCAGTGCAACATGGTTTTGTCAAGGCACAAATATGCTCCTTTTTGTTCTCCTCAGCATCAGCTCCATTGTCTGTCCATCTGTTGGTGAATTATCAAAAGTTCTATAGTTGTTCATAAATTTTAGGCCAAGTCAACAGCCCTTACAATGGACACTTATATTATATATATATATATATATATATATATATATATGTTGTTTGCTTTTAGCACTTCTGCAATACCTGAACCGTCATGAAGTTCAGCCGGCTGGTAGCAGAACATTCTTCAGTATATTAGGGTTAATAAATAACAATGTTTCGGCTTACAAGAGTTTCTAACTTTTATCATTTGCTGTTGTTTTGTTATATTAAGACACCATGTCCTATTCAATCACTTTGTGTTTTTTTTCAACTTTAATGTATTTTCATATTAAAGATTAACTACATCACATGCTGTGATATGATTTGTTTTGTTCTTGTTTGCTTTATGTTAGGTAAAAAGATAGTCAAAGATGACAAAAATTTGCTAATCACTATTTCTCAATTCCAGTCCTTAGGGACACAGTGCATATTGTCTAGATCATCTCATGGAAACAGAAGTTAAGTAATAGTAGCAGTTGTGGATATTTTAGAATGAGTCGTGAATTAATAAATTGTGCTCCATGTGGGACAAATGGTAAACGTTCTCTGTTTCTCAGGTCTTGAAGACCAGGGGGTATATTTACAAAACTCTGTGTTTGAAAAAGTGGAGATGTTGCCTATAGCAACCATTTAGATTCTAGTTATCATTTTGTAGAATGTACTAAATTCATGATAACTAGAATCTGATTGGTTGCTATAGGCAACATCTTCACTTGTTCAAACCCGCAGTTTATTAAATATACCCCCATGATTGAAAAAACACTGTGATGTAGCACATAGCTGCTAAAAGTGAAAAATTGTAACTTAGGATGTGCATTGGACTTTAAAAGAAAAAATTTGTATGCACAGGAAATTGTTTCTGAATAATTACTGAGTAAATAGAGATTCTCTGACATCCAATAGTTCCCCTTTCTCGTGAATGTATTAAAATCTGTTTTTCTTTCGATAGTAAGAATAGTAAGAATAGTAATTTTGTCATAGAGGAGAAAATATTTAAAATAGAAAATTTTGGTTGTACCTGATTGAACACTTGGGGCTAAATTGATCAAGCTGCGGACTTGAATAAGTGGATATGTTGCCTATAGCAACCAATCAGATTCTAGTTATCATTTATTTAGTGCATTCTACAAAATGACAGCTAGAATGTGATTGGTTACTATAGGAAACATCTCCACTTTTTTCAAACCTGCAGCTTTATAAAGTTACCACGTGGTCTTTTCCAAATCTATCATATAATTACTGGATGGGATAAGACTATTAGCTATAGACAGATAATGAAGCACAATTGCAAGTTTGATTCCTCATCCAACATTACAAACATTTTGTTTCTCGCACCTTATAATAGCCAGAGGGATTCTGGCACCACTACCAAATATGACTAGTGACCAAAAATCTGTGGAACTATCTTCAATAAAATAAGTATCCATGGAAGATATTTCAAGGGCCTAAGAACAAGAAGATAGAACCTCAAGATATTTCTCTTAAAATATTTGTCATGAACATCAGCAGAATTCCATATCCCTATCCCGTTATTGGAGGATTTCAATTTTTATTTTCAGCAAAGGGTTAAAAATCATTAATTCAGTTTCCTGCATTTCAGTGAATTTAAATTAGTCCCTTTAACGTTTTTTTATCCTTTATGTTTAAAATCTTTAAGTTCTCTCTCTCTCTCTTTCCTATTATTTTCATTTTTAAACATATGAGCGCAAGTAAGAAATATGTTTATCAGCTGTTTAGCAGAATTATTAGAAGATTAAATTTAGATTAGACTTGTGTACATATGTGTATACATATATATATAAATATATGGATATTTATATATACATATACATTAAATTTAGGTTTGCAAGGAATGAGAAGGAAAAGAGAATTCATTAGGTATTATCTAAACACCATTTAAGAAAAAAAATAAGGATTGTGAAAGATGAAAGAATAAAAAAGAAAAAAACACATATGATGAGATTAGACAAAAATCAATTGATCAAGTGATAATAATAATGCATATGTTACATATATATATATATTCCATTACATCTTGTAATATTTACCACTTACAATAGACTGTTCACCCAGTATGAACCTTTAATCCCAAAATAGACAACACCTTTTTTTAAGCTACAGCTACCAGCATGATCTTTCACAAGTCAAAGCATTAGGATCTGTCTCTCATAGTTCAGCAAAGTCTGGCAAGCCACAGGAGAACTACGCTGGCTGTAGAAGATTTGCATGTATTCATTTTGTGTGGCTGTTACTAGCAATTGTTTCTTCTTAAGGCTTATATCACTTCAGCTTTAACGTGTCTTTCTCATAAACTTTTACACAATTTTTAACTACACTGTTAAATATCTTGCTAAATTAGAATAACATGGTGTTCTAAACTGGGACTACATCACTTGGGAATGGTACGTTCTCAGCACAGAAATATAAAGACTCTCCAAATCCCTGCCATTTTACAGATCTTAAACCAACTTCTGTAAACAAACACTTCATAAAATGATTGCTCTCAAACAAGCTGCTCTTACTTTGTCCTAACTCCTGGGTTCTTGGTGTACAAATCCCTTTGAGAAATAGATAACCTTTTCTACAAGTGTGTAAACATTCTGTCTGAAATCAACCTGCCAGAAGCATATGTGAATGATGCCTAACATAATTAAGACTTTGTGGCATAGTAAAGATGATGTTTTTTTCCAATCCTTTTTCAATAATTGTATTGTTGACATTTGCAACAAGGCCAGGATAATCTGCAATGGTGACACAAGATCTACTGTAGACATTGCCTATCTTCCATTTTTGATCAGCTTTGAACATTACTGTAAAAATGTCCTAGATCTGCCCTAATCTTTACTGATAGCACAGTCCTGTTTATAAATCATTTACTATAGACGTACACTATAAAATGCTGTGATCAGCTCAGGTTATACAATCTGTCAATTCGATAGCAAAATGAACCTGTATTTCCACTACAGTGCACAGCAGCTATTTGCAAGGAAGCCAAAGCGTATATGTGCATCATTTTCAATAGTGTTTCTTTTTGATAAATAGACCATCTGACATATGCAAACAAGGATGTATGAATCAGCAAAACTTATATTCACAAGTTTACACATTCCAGTCTTCAGCAAATTGAACTGGTACTTCAAGAATGTAATAAATAACTGTCCAGGCATATGAATTGGCCTTATGTTGTGCAGATTGCACATGCAGTTTTTTACATTGCATTTGTTTAAATCTAGTATCTGGCTTTGGACAGAGCACACACATGCTTATTGAAGGAAAACACATTTTTCTGAGTTTTGCTTCTATGATCTTTAGCAATGCTATACCCCTTCTTACCTCCCTTGTCACCCCAGACATGAACATTCTGGAATCTAATGAAAGATACATGGTGACAATACATACGACAGGCTTGTCATAGGCTTAAAAACTTCAGGACTACCATGTTAACTTCAGTGGCTATCAGACTCCTTATAGTTTATATGTAGTTGAACGCATAGGAAGAATTTGTTCAAGCAGATTTCCATCTTCAAATTTTTTAATTTAACCCTTCCCTTTCCCCTCTTCCCTGTACTCATACTATTTGTTCAGTGCAGGAAGGTCCTTGCACAAACAACTGCTGAGGATCACTGTTGGTTAGCATCAGCAATGAGCTCTGTGCGTTGCTGGACGGAGTGTTCTGGCACACAGCGAAACATGACTGGTCGGATCTATCTATCTATCTATCTATCTCATTAAATCATATATATATATATATATATATATATATATATATATATATATATATATATATAAACTATAGTATTTATACATAGTACATCGTATATTTATATTGTTTTTATGAATGATAGCTAGATAGATAGATAGATAAATAGATAGATAGATAGATAGATAGATAGATAGATAGATAGATAGATAGATAGATAGATAGATAGATAAATAGATAGAAATATTTGAAAGATACTGAAGATACTTGGTCTACTGGAAAACTAAAAGCTTCTAGACTTTATAAGGCTTTATTAAGAACTGCTACTTGCAAGAAATACACATCAACCAGAGAGTATCAGCACTATATATGTCTGCTCACTGCATTATATGCCTGTAAGACAAGTTTCCACAATAAATAAATAAATAATAAAAATAAATATAAAAAGTGTATTGATGCCTTTGTGTATTGTGTCTATACTGGGTACCAGTATGCTTTCCTTAACTTGGCATTACATAAATGGATTCTTCTCCATCAACTACTTAAGCCAATTCTACAGTAATCAACTAGAAATTGTAATAATTATGTGTGGTATTATATTTTCTAAATATTTCATTCTAGAAACCATCTTTCTGTAGGCCAAAGTGTGTACTGTACTTGTGGAATTTTACATATTACTGCCTTTGGGCGGCCTCCTATTTTTCAATTTGTCCATGAATAATTCATTCTGGCTTCACTGCAGCCTGTTAGACTGTTGGTGCAGTCAGAAGATGACATTATAAACACGCCAATTTTTACCATGTCTGATTATGGCAATTTTGATAGGATCATCAGGCATTGTGTTTGTCTTAGGGCTGCACACACTGCTATATTGGGTCAAATGCCGAATATTAGCTGTGATATTCCAGCAAGTGTGACCAGTTTTAGACATGCAGAAATGTTTACGGTGCCCTATCCTGAACCGCAGCATGGCAAATAGTAAATAGTATCTATCATGTTGCATTAGGGTCTGAATGTCTCCCATAGCTTCTCTCAAAGAGGAAATTATAACTTGTGCCCCTTTGTTTCACCTATCTTGCATATGTGGAAAAAAAAACTGTCAAATATTTGAAACTAAATTGTTTACATAATTACATAGTTTTGTATGTTGAAAAATGCAGATGTTCTTTTTGTTCAACTCAACAAAATGCTTCCTGGCTGCATATTGGCAATCTGACATTACCATACCATTATATGGTATTAATGCACAGTACGGACAAATATACCATTATACATGTTTGTTAAAGCAATATAGTTTTTGTTTTGCTAAGAAGATCTTCCATCCTTCCTTCAGTCTATCTACTTATGATAGACTGATACCAATTCTAGTTGAAGAACATTCCCCTGTTCCACTGCTCTTGCAGTAAAGAATCGCTTTTGCAGCTAGAGTTTTTGCTTACAAACTCAAGATATCCTGTGCAGAGATTTTATGCTGAACAGATTTTCTAATGGCCAATGTATTTATACATAGTGATTATATCTTGCCTTGGGTTTCTGTTTTATTGTATTGTAAATAAATCCATTTAACACTTTGCACATAACTGAGAATTTCCATGCCTCTTAATTTAGTTACATACTCTTATTACTTTGGAAAGCAAGCAGTCCAAAGAATATTTAGAAATAGCATTAATTACATTAGCTCTGAACCTCATATAAAATTATTAACAAATAATAAATAAAACTATACAAGTTCTTCATTTTGAATTAGAGGAAAAACAAGATGAAAAAAATCAACTTTTAAATTGGTTCTCTAGAGTAAAAGTAGTTTTATAATGAAGATGCATTGAGCAATACTATACACATTTGTAAAAGGTGGCAGTGTCAGAACAATAACACTAAATAAAAAGATATTTAAAAATTAATTACTTAACCCCTTCACACCTGAACAGTAGGGGTTTCTTCCAGAAGACACCCTTTTTCTGCTCTATGTGGACCATATGAAATTGGACTTTTACAAAGGAGGATCTAAAGTGTGGAACTTACTGAAGAAAAGAGTAGGGTGTCAGGTCAATCCCTTATCATTTCCTGCTACCTCTTCAGTTCCCTGACATAGTAAAATTTGTTATTCCTGGCCCTGTAGGTGTTGATGATCGGAATTTATGGTGTCAGTGTACTGAAGTGGTGGCATGGTGCAATTTTATCATGGATCCTCCTGCATAGGTGAAAAGTATAAAAGGGACTAACTATTGAGATAAGTGTGTCATTCATTAATTTTAAATGGGCTCTTTATATTATGGAATTGTCCTTTAAAGCTAATATTTTAACCAAAGAATGTTAAAGAGATTGTACGCTCCTTTGAGCAGGGTCTTCTCTCCTCCTGTCTCCACCACTTTCAACTCTGCTCTCCAGCTATCAACCCTCCTCCTCGAGGACCCTCTCCGCCCCCCCTGTCCCCTCTCGCTCCCCCCTCTCCCTCTGGGAGTTTCCCTGTCACCCGTGCCCTCCCTCCTGGGTTCCGTCGTATGCGGACTCTCCCCTACCCTAGCGTTGAGCTCATTGAGTTACTGTGATTATTGTTTACTGTACTGTGCTGTCTCACCTTGTATTGTAATTCTGTTTGTCCCTGTACGGCGCCACGGACACCTAGTGGCGCCCTATAAATAAAAATTAATAATAATAATAATAATAATAATAATAATAAAGAGTCATATTGATGGACTGCAACATCTTAAAATTTCTCAGCATTAATTTAAATGTCTAGTTGAAAATTCAACATGTTCACGCATTAGTCTCCAGTGGGAATGCCACTGTAATACTAAACTGTGACATTTGTTTTATGTGTACGTCTGAAAAACGTGCAACGTCTGGAATGGAAAGGCTCAGTTTGCATATGCCAGATGTTTTTAATAAGATTTGTATCCATTCAAAACAGTCCCTTCTTATATTACTTTTACATTTGTTTTAATGTTCTAAACATTTCTTATAATGGAAGAGCTTCAGATTTTATTCAGTTAAACATCAGAATTTTCCAATTATTATTATAAATTTCAGATAAGCATGTCTTGAGTGGCTTCTGGCACAGGTATGAATTAGGTACTTAGAAAATACAATCTCAAATACAGATTCTATAGACAGCTAAATCAATCAAAATTGTCATATTCCCATAACTGTCGAGCTTCCCTTTACCATTGGGATTATCTAGATTAAAAGCATATCGCAAAAATCTAGAATCATCTATAACATTTGTTCTTCAATGTAGATCATGGACAAAGGTATGGACAAAAATAAAATAGAGTAAAAGGGAAAGAAGATGATTGTTATGATAAAGTTTAGGTGATTTATAATCAAATGATTAAGCTTAATTTGTTTTAAAATTCTCTTCACCTTCTCACTACTCCATATTTTTAAACCAACCTCCCCATCCCCACAAAAGTTACCTTTGTCTAGCAGCCACTCGTCTACAACACGACCCAGGCGGTAGGGGATGCGTTGACGGGCAAGCGCCAATCTTTCACTATCTGGGTTCCCTTTATAGAGTTTTAATAAAAGAACATTAGAGGCATTAGAATCTGAAAGGTGAAAGGTTAGAGGTTAACAGGTCATGGAACAGTTACAATGGTTAGAAAATGGTTAAAAGAGATTTAAGGAGATTAGACCCATCATGCCCCCATTCACTGTACCCACCAGCAAAATCATTTTAATGATATGGATTGCAAGAATTGGGAAAACAACCATAAATGTGAGCTATACAGTGCATCTTTAAATGACTGCTGTATCTGTGTTATTTTTGTATTGACAAATGTTCAATGCCCTAAACCATCTTTACCCTATGAAATACTGCACAATTCTCAAATGCCAATTTATTAATCGCATTATAATAACTGTAACTTACATAAACAACATTTATCTTCTCTCATATACACCACTCTCATCTACCTGTTATTCAATGCCTGCACTGGTAACAAACATTTGTATTACTACTATTTAAAAGTAATAATTAAAATGTTGGCTGTTTAGTTTCAGCATGTGCTTTGTGACTTATATATTTAAAATTATTTATTAATATGTCCATTAGACACTCAACCGATAAATACCTTGGTATCAGATGCCTAGCCATAAAGTGGACTTCTGTTTAAATATTTAAATCAAGTTATTGTTGACCATTATAATTGTATTCACTCATGCTTGTTTCACCACATAGGCTTTCTATACAGTTGTGTGAGATTGTTTATGTGTGGTTTTAGAAACTATGCAGAGTTATATGCTTGGCCGTAGAGTTTTGAGATTACTGTTCATCTGATTTATTTTGTAAAGTAAGTGTTCAATAATATCTAAATAGTATTTTCCAATTCTGTAGTTTACTAGTTCCGGGAAATGAAGCTGAGAGGAAACAGTTCAGGGAGAGAAAAGGTGGATATATGACCTTGACATTCAGCAGTGGGGTCAAAGTTATGAACAAACCACAGAATTGTGATCATCTATGGAAATAAATCCTGAAATCATGGACATAGGGTAGTGAACAAAGAACAGGGAATAAACCAGAACCTCGGCAAGGAGATGAGAGACAGGAGCTTGGCAATCTTCATAAACTCTATATGTGAACATTATCTTACATTATTCCGTTTATTGTGGATGCAACTGGATACATGAAAACTATATTCTACATTTTCACCCAAAGTATATATTAAACAAATTATGAGTATTTTTTTCACTCAGCAAATTACTTATGTCAAATAACACAAGTTGAAATTGTGTATTTTTTTTCTAGATGCAAATAGCAAAAGATGTGTGAACAAACAAACCCATGACTCTCGTCTCCAGTGCTCAAAGTTTTAAGAATATCCATGCATGACTAGCACAAAATAATGAACGGTATAATCTGGCTACTGATACATCTCTATCTTAGAATACATAAAAATGGTTCTTGTTGAGAACCCCTACTCTAGAACAAGTTTCATGCTGTTGCATATATTATAACCAGGTATTACATTAAATAATCAGCTCATCCTTCGAGAAAGAATTGTAGATAATCATATTTATTGTACTTTTCCCAAATCTTGCATTCCAATTATATATTTTCAAGGTTCAATTGTCTAAAAAAGTGGTTGCAATGAAGGCAGAAGGGATTAAAGGTTAAGTACTAGTTAGTTCTGTTTAGTAATCAGTTAAGAGGGGTAGTGTGGATATTTTAATATCAAATTACCATTGGACTTTTTAGCACTAGGTTTATCAGTACTTTTTTCTTTAATTAATTAAAGTTTTCTCATTATTTGTGTAGTAAAATTCAAACACATACCTTCAGTAAAAACAATATATGATTTTTTCTATTTTACCCAGTATTAATCTCTCAGGAGAAAAAACAAATCAAAAGGTACAAATAGCAGCTAACTAGATGGTAAGCTGAACTTTGATTCACTAGCAACAGCTCAGTGCATTTGAAACATATTCAGTGCTCGGTGTAAGTAAAACATATTCCGTGAGTAGCCAAAGGTTAAGTACAACATGGTTTTAAGATTTCATCCACTGGGATGTGTTTAAAATTTAGTAACTGTACTATACTATGACTTTAGGAAGCTTTTTCCTTTCAACTTTATCATTCTTTCTGATGTCTTCAAGTTTTATTTTTTAGCATGCATGAGGAAACAGTGTGTAACCAAAGGAGAAGTAACTGTAGGCCACATTAGCATAGAGACATAGAGAAAGTATGGGAGAAAGCAAGAGAATACCAAAAATAAAGCAGGGGGTAAGAGAGTGGAGATTATAAGCAGAGAATGAAATGTTTTTTTTTTTCATCTCGTGCATTATTTATATATTTATTTGCAATTGAAATAGTAAGGACACAGTCTGTACACCTATTTGGTGTAATAAAAAATACTCTGTATCAAAATGTATTGAAATGGGTGGTTGCATTTTAAAGTGTTTCTGGTGTATATGTCTGCCCTAGGAGTGTGGAGAAATGCTCTATATTGCTCATCTGAGAAATTATTCACTTTGTGTGAATTTTTAACTATATTGTTCTCATCTCTGTCATAACTTTGGATCTAATACCATTTGTATAAACTATAAACTTTAAACAACAGCAACAACAGTTGCAATGACAAATTAGGATTAACTGCAAAGAGTAACAGTCTGGCTGCTACATGGCCCTGACAGTAATAATAGGAACAACAGTAAAAACAATTTCCATTAATCTTCAACACGGCTCCATGCACTTTCAGGAGAAGTGCTTTCCAGACTCCAGTATATGCTGGAGATTTCCTCACCTGCAGGATATCTCTCGTTGACTGGCCAGCTGTCCACCTGCAAGGTAGCATTACCCCCACTACGGGTAAATCGCACCACATGATACTTCCCATCGCTCACCAGGGCCCCTGGCTCTTCGATAGTTATATCATCTGTGCCCACGTTAAAAATCACCCCCACTGTGCCCTGGTCCTAGAGGAAGACACAAGACAAAAAAATAATTAATGTACAGCATAATAAAGCACTTCAATCTAGTTACTTGCAGAACCTTCTTTCTTGGCATCTTGCATTTGGTGATATGATTTGGATTTATCATGTTGCCTATGCAGACTAAAATTAAACTTTTATTATAGACCCCGATGTAACAGTGCAGGTGTGGCAAAATTGTCATAACAAGTTTAATCATTTTTAACATCACTACTGTCAACATACTAAATACACTATGGACCTCATTTAGAGTTGGATGCAAAGTCCGTTTTAGGCGCATCTAACGAAAAAACACTACCACGCATGTGCAGAAAGCACCATATCCGCCTGCATCTTGGACGCAATTAACACTTGCGACAGCTTGCAACTCACTACGAGAGAATGGGAGGGCCCCGGAATTGTGAAGGCGTGACCATGTAAATACATCCTAGTCGCAGTGAGGAGCAGACGCAACACACATCAAAACAGGGCTAAAGCTGTGCGGCAGGAATTAGGTGGTGCAAGCTTTAGCTATCTGCAGGAACTGCTCACAGCTTGATAGGATATTAAGAGTGGGTCGCAAATGGGGTTGCTTGCCACTTGTAATACCCTACCAAGCTGCGGCACACTCCCACTCCTACACTTCTTAAATGGAATTTGTGTCTGACTCTAAATGAGGTCCTATATGTATACATTTAAAGATATTATTGTGCTGTACTGAAATTCAGAGCTTCCAAGCTGATTTGAAATAACAATCGATTCAACAATCGAAAATATAATTGAAACAGTACGAAAGTGGAGTAAAGATAAAAAGGAGTAAAAAAGAAAATTTCATAATCATTGATATAGAATTACCAAATACCTTCACTTTTTATTGCAGGTTTTTTTCACTCCACTATAACGACTCCAATCGTACTGTGTCTGCCCACCTGGCATTCTATAGAGGATTAAGTTATCTTGAGCATGAGTGAGGAGCTTGAGATAACGAAAATGACAGGTGGGTGGAGAAACAGACTGTACACAGCAAGTCTCCATTAATTTCCTTACTGTGGCAACAACTCTGGTGATTCTAGTCTGGGTAAAGTGTCTTGAAGAATCACCAGGATAGCAGCATTGCTCTTGAGTGCCCCCTACTAGTGGTACCCTTATAATTAACAAGTACTTAATATATTATCAAGGCTTTGCAATTAATTGTGAATTTTATGAGGCTCATTTAGTTGGATGTACATTTTTTTTGCATAAGACACACAATTATATAAATAGTTATTAAATCATTAGTGTCACAGCTATATAATATTATAACAATATTAATATTTCTATTTGGACAACTGCAGCAAAGAAGATTCCCTTTGCATTTTTAAAGCGGAAAACAACAGATGTTATACTTTAATTTCATTTGTATTTGTAAATAATTACATTTTATAAATAATAATAAATAATAACTGTCATGCACCATTCTCTCTTTGACAGTACACAATATTATTATATTCTGTACAAGTAAGATAAAGTGACTTTAGCTGTTACTACCAGCACTGTCAAGCCACATCTCTAAGATATCTCTATGCTATCATGGGTTGTAAGTATACACACTTGTAATTCCTGTCATACACCTAATACAAAGCTACTGTTTTTGAGTTGAATACATCTTGTGATGCATATGAATGTAAAACGTGCTTACATGCTCCTTTTCCCCTATGAACATTCTGAACACATATGCGTCCACCTCAAAATTATCCCGTAATTCTATAGCAGAAGAACTAACCATTGTCAAAGCTGTTACTGCCTAATCTTACTAGAAGAGTTCTCTTTTTAAGTAGTTTAAGTAGAAATTTGCATACACAGTATTATTGTATTTGTATATTCTTGGAATATGTTATTTATGTTTTGGTTTGGCAGTAAGGTGACCAGTTTAACTAATGGGTGAAGCTAGTGTCAGACACCGCTAAGTCATAAGTACTGCAGCCAGAATTAATTAAAATATGATGGTAGTACTGTTTGATCACATCCACTATCATCTAGTTGACTCAGTGGTGAGCTACCTTGTCAACATTTCCCCTCCACGTTTCTTAACTATAATCATTATTAATATTATTCTAGTTGATTTGTAAAACACCACAGTGCTCATCAGTACCAGACAGTGGAGAAAAGAGAGCATACATAAAACAGGGACATAAAAGATAGACAAAATAAATGCAGATATAAAAAGTAAGGGTATTGAGGGCTCTGCTCTACTTGTGGAAAAAGGTTAGCATTGAGAAGAACCAGTGTGGCTCAGAGTGGTGATTGACACAGTACAGAAGATGTATAAGTGTGAATACTATAGGTGGGATTTGGGTAGACTCATATATCTATAGTGTATATATTTACAATTTGAATTTTGAGACTCCATATCCACTAAGAAAAAAGTATTTGTGGTAAATACCAAATATTTTTATTTCCGTGATAAGATGCAGGCTGAAGGTAAAATGATGCCACCTATTAGGGATCAGAAATATTTAAAATGAAACCTTTTTATTTGCTATAACTGTACTGACAAATGTTTTTTCACCTCTAGTTCTCCTCTAATTAATTCAAACCTAAACATCAGTTTTGCAACTTAATTAACTAAGGTTATTTGAAATCCATTATTCAAATGCAACCTCAATCGGTTTATTGCAAAGTGCATTCTGTATACTGCCCACTGCATTGTTCACTGGTGTTTTAATTGACAATGACAAGGTTTACATCAAGTTATATAATTACAGGAGACAAGCTCTGTTGCTTTCATTTCCTCTATAAAATACATTCACTTATTTCTTTTGAATATATTCTCCATATTTATATCATTTGTAGGATTACTTTCATGTCCCCTGTAATTATGGTTGTAAATGCTGATCTAACAAAGACCCAACAACTTGACATGGTTTTCCCTTAAGTTATGTAACTCTATTGACAAGAGATTTCATATAATTTCTATGGTCTGCTTATAACTATGTGTACTCAGTAAATAAGAGCAAACTAACATATAAAATACAAGATAACATTGTCCCATGTGTACAACTCAAAAGTCATACTCCAAATACTTGGTCAATCTCAAATCAACTGCCGATGTGGCGCTTCACTAGGTTTGCAGCCAAATAGGTTTCCCTGAAGACCCACTGATACTTCAAATTACAACATATATTAAACAGATGGATACCTACATATAGCGCTGCCTTCACGCACACCAGGTGTACGCTGGAAGATGGATATGTGGAAGGCAAATTTCAAATGATTCTGCGTAGCATTGCCTCCACATGCACTTCTAGAAGGTTGTGAGCGAACTTTCACAATGACTATCCTTACCAATTCTCTGAAATAAATGGTATTTGCATACAGAAACAGAAAGAAATTATAGTGTAGTCTGTATGACCCAGTACATAAAAACATCAAATAGACATATAGCTTAAATGTCCATGCATAATCCCATGTAAAATAGTGTTACACGGCCTCCGATAATTAAAACCTAATTATCGGAGGACAGCGGGACCCGACAGAGTGTGAAAGACCGATGTTACTCGCGGCGGTGGGAGGATTCTGATGTCATATACTCACCTGTTGTATGCGAATTCATCATCTTTCTCTGGTACGGGTTCATTTTTATGTTTTTACCCTCATTGTTTTAATAAAGGGTAATATGCCAGATATGCTTCTTTCATTTTTGAGTGAGGAAGATCGTCAGTGGGGAGTCTGACAACGAGAGGAGATCAACTCATTGTTTAAGAGCGAGATTACAGCTGAGTCTGAGTAAGCACATACCCATAAGGGAGGTGTCACGAGTGGAAATCAGGGTGCCGTGTAACACTATTTCACATGGGATTATGCATGGACATTTAAGCTATATGTCTATTTGATGTTTTTATGTACTGGGTCATACAGACTACACTATCATTTCTTTCTGTTTCTGTATGCAAATACCATTTATTTCAGAGAATTGGTAAGGATAGTCATTGTGAAAGTTCGCTCACAACCTTCTAGAAGTGCATGTGGAGGCAATGCTACGCAGAATCATTTGAAATTTGCCTTCCACATATCCATCTTCCAGCGTACACCTGGTGTGCGTGAATGCAGCGCTATATGTAGGTATCCATCTGTTTAATATACTCCAAATACTGTACATGTTCCTGCAAACAACAAAATTAATTTGTCTAGCTGACTGTTTTGGAAATTAATTTAATTATCTTTTCACTTTATTCAACACAGCTGAAGGCAAGGCCATTTTTCTTATTAATTTGCTACAGTATCTACTTAACCTCCCTTCCTTTGCATCCAATTCCATTGTTATTAGGGAGAGACTACCATTAGAAAACCAACATCCAGCCATTCAATTTATTAGCATATTTTATGCTGATCCAATGTGGATCAATAGTCTATTCTTAGCTAAATGACCAAATATAGGAGAGATCAGTTACAAAGTCTACCTTCATAAACAATTGAGTGCACAAAATTTGCAAAAACAAATATCTTACACAACACATTTTACATTTTAATAAGATTATTTTATACAGATCTCTGTATAATGGCAGCAAAAAATATTTTTTGCTCTAAATAATAGTTGTCTAACTGGCAGACCATGGGCTACCTGCATTCTTCCAAATTGTTTTGGTATTCCTCATCTTCCTGTCAATCTCCATACACTGACGGATATGTAGAGTTGGACATAAGTCCGATTTGTAAGAGCAAAATGCGTTTTTACCTACTCTTTATCTAGAACTCTTTATCTAGGGAGCTTGTGATGATTAATTCATTATGTAGCAACTGAAAAAATAACCTCTAAGAACTAAATACCCATTAAAAATAATCACATTGTGATTATTCCCATTGTGTAGCATAACATGGAAGTGGTACATAGAAATAATATCTATAGGTCCTAATTATATAAACAGTATTTGTGGCAATAGTTAATTTGAACTTGGGTAGTAGTACAAATAAAAAAGGACATTGTACTTCTATGTGTTTCTGTTGAGCAACACCCCCCCCCCCTTCCACACACACACATACTTGTGACAGAGGAGCAGTCTGTTGTAAGAGGAGAAGCAGGATAGAGGGCTGGCAAAGTTAGAGAAGAGAGTGACATGAGAGAGTGAGAAATGAGATTACTAGGAGGAAAGAGTGAGGAACTAGGTAAACTAACAGAAGGGAAAGAAATGAGAGAGAGAGGGAGAAACGAGAGAAAGTGAGAGAGAGAGAGAGAGAGAGAATAAGAGAAAGGTTGAAAAAAGAGCTCAGAAAAGAGAAAGACTGATAGGAAAAGAAGAGCAAAGTCAAAGCTGTAACTAGGGCTGTGCGATAGGGGGCGACTGCCCAGAGCGCAGCGCTGAAGGGGGCGCTATTTATTAATATTTTAGGTTAATTTGGTTAAAATTAAGGCTAGGGGGGCGGCATTTTTCTTTTCCGCCCCAGGCGCTAACATTTTAAGTTATGCCTGAGAACAAAGTAAAATCAAATCAAACAAAAAATATTGGTCTGACATTGTACGAGTACAAAGTCACCATTCCTATGCATCCTTTATCAAGGGCTATTTAAAGAAAAAACATTCACTCAATAGTAGATAATCTAACTTTATTACTCACTTATTAGGATTTGGACCAATATTTTGTAAATTGTATATAAAATATACAATTTGGGTATCATTATACACTTGCGTGTTGTAGAAATGCATATTAATTATTTGTTTCCATAGTTACAATTCACAAGTTTGAGGACATTTAGAGAATATTTTCATTGTTTTAAGCATTGTTCTCAGCAAACATTTTTCTGCATTTTACTGCTGACGTAGATTACATGGTAAATGACTGTTTGGTCAGATATTGCTGGAGTGTGTATGTTCCCACAATCACTTTTCATCGTACCAAACTACATATCATCGTTTGATTTGGTTTTCTAAACTTCCTAAAAATCACGATTAACAATGGAATAATGCTGTGCAAATTTGGAAATGTGTACATATTTTAAGGGCTGCCAAGAGGAATTCAGGCCCCCAGTAGAGCAACTTCATGGGGCCCCCCTTATAGTAGAGCATGGCAAAAAAAATTGTGGAAGTGATCATATAATTGGGAGCGTGAATGTGCATCATTGGGGCATGTCTAGAATGTGAAGAGCGCTAGGCCACCCTCCTACAGAAAAAACTCCTGCATTGCTATGTACACCATTGGCAGAAGTGTGCAGTGCACGCATGCCGGAGCGTGACATATGTCCCAGCAGTCCTGACTTTCAGGACAGTGTAACAGTGACCTCATAGTGCCTCTTAGTTGTGCCCTCATAGTAGAGGTCCAGTGTGACAGAATGGACCGCCTATGCCACACTGTCTGTTGTTGCTGGGAACCGGCTGGGCTTACTTTGCCACCGTCCCCTTTCGTTATTTCAAATACGCCCCTCCTGCCGCAGTGGGAGGGGCCTGCTGCCACCACTAAGCTCCTTCTATGGCACTCAGAACCACGTTTCTTCTGGGTAACTGATGCTGCTAGCGTACCTCATTGCTGGTGTACCTGGGCTGGTGCTCCTGATCTCTTACTATGGATCAGGGTTCCTGTGGATTGATCCCCCCTTGGCCTATCACACTGACCAGGGCTGCATGGGTAGCAGGCAGAGTGGTGGTACTGGAAAGCTCGGGTCCAAACCTCAGAACAGCCGGAGAACGGATTAGTTTTAGGGTCTAATCTGCAGGTTACAGGAATACAGCAATATTGAAGATGTTTCCAAGCAGGTCTTTGAAGCAAGATGTTTATTTGCTCAAACACTTGTTGAAGGTACCAGCGTTCAGGTCTTGAAATCAGAAAGAATACATTTCAGTGTACAAAACAATGGTTTAATACAGATTTGGACACAGGCTATTTTTAGAATCAGGATGTATCCTGCTTACCAAAACATAGAATTACATGAATTGCAAAACTAACAATATTTACACCTATCTGTGAAATATCTAGAAACGCTGTGATGTCTGGCATCTTTCTTTTAGACGCAGGAATTGTAGCAGCACGTTTTAAATTAAACCTTCCTGTCTCCAAGTGAAACCTCAGACATCAAAACACCCAATTAACATATGGGCCTTTCTTCAGACAGTTCGAAATACACATTCCCAAAGACAGGAACAACAAAGCAATTCCTTGCGTAAGATATGCAAAAAGGCTTTCAAAACAAAGACTTATTGTATCAGATATACATCAGAAACAAGGTATTTGCTTTTGAAGGGTTAGAACAGAAAAAACAAATTTTCTACCCTGGTCTCAGAGATAACGATTTCCTATCTCACAATATATATAGTATAAAAAATAAGTGCACGTGCAACAATATAAACAAGCGCCCTGCACTATTTTTTCTAAATAAATTTACACCTAAAGTTATTTATCAGTGATCCAGTCACATCCAGGGTTAAGGACTATTTACCACATCCTGTGGTAAATAGTCCTGCCCAGAATTAATAACATACCACATAGTAGAGTCCTCAGTTCATATTATACAACAGTAATGCCCCCAATTCATTTTATGCCATACATAAGTGCCCCCAGTTCATGTTATGCCACAGTAATCACTTCAATTAATTTTATGCCACACATAAATGCCCCAAATCATATTATGCCTCAAATAAGTGCCCACAATCACATTATGGCTCACATAAGTGCCCCCAATTCACACTCACAGGGGGGGAATACAATGGAAGACGCCCACCAGAGGGGGTGTGGCCAGTCACTTTCACCACATGTGGCTGCAGGTTTATTTTGTTGCGGCTTGTCTGGGTCCTGGTATGTTTGGGGCCCTTTTTAGAAAAAAAATGGGTATATTTAGAAAATTCCAACCAGCCCCGGCATTAAATCAATAGCACCCACGATTAATATTTAGGCCTTACTCCAGCCCCAACATCAAAATAATAGTATTTCCATTTACGAAATAAACCTATTTCCCTCCCTCCAAGCAGCCCCCACAATAAATTAACAGTATTTACATTTCATAAATATATCTATTTCCCACAAGCATCACTGTCATTAAATAATTCATAGTCACATTTAATAAAGAGACCTCATTCTCCCCAAACTGAACCCCACAATAGCCCCCAAACCACCCCATCTTAAAATAATAGTCCCCATTATTAAATTGCCCCACCATCACCCCACAAACAAAATAGCACCCATTAATTACCACCACCTACCTCACACAGACTACATTGCTACAAGCTCCCTCTGCCATCATACACACATTACGGTGACCCTTCATCATCACCATGCTGTGCCTCCTTATGATCACTCTGCGCCCTCCATGCTGCTTTTCCTCCCTTCACCTGCCACCCCCTTTCATCACACCGTGCCATGTTGCTCCCCCCCATTCATCACTCTGTGCCATGCTGCTCCCCCCCTCTCCTTCATCACTCTGTGCCATGCTGCTCCCCCCTCTCTTTCATCACACTGTGCCATGCTGCTCCCCTCTCTCCTTCATCACAATGTGCCATACCACCCCTTCTACATAACACTCTGCCATGCTGCTCCTCCCTCTCCTTCATCACACTGTACATTCCCCCCTCTCCTTTATAACATTGTGCCTTTTTTTCTCTCCCCCCTTCTTCATAACACTGTGCCTTGTTCCAGGGGCATCTTAACAACATTATGGGCCACCGGGCAAAGCAGTGCACCTGGGCCCCTAGATATAGATATAGATATAGATATATAGATATATACAGATACAGATATAGATATTGATATATAGAGATAGATAGATGTACTTGCTCAGTGACCCTTGAAGGTTTTTTTTTGCAGGTTTTTTTCTTTTGCAGGATTATTTATTCTCATTAAGAGCTGTGCCTATGGGGCCCCCTTGCCCGTGGGGCCCCCGGGCAGCTGCCCATCATGCTTAATGGAAAAGATGGCCCTGCCTTGTTCCCCCCTTCTTCATCACACTGTGCCTTCCCCTCCTCTTCATCACACTGTGCCTTTCTCCCCCCCTTCTACATCACACTGTGCCTTTCTCTCCCGCCTTCTTCATCACACTGTGCCTCCCCCCTTCATCACACTGTGCCTTTCTCCCCTGCCCCTTCTTCATCACACTGTGCCCTTCTGCTTTCCTCCGTTCTTTTACTTACCTTTGTATTGGCTTCCTTCATCTCTTTTCTTTTCTTCTCTTCTGTCTTCTTTGCTGGGTCCTCTCTGCGCCACTCCTCACTGAATGTTGGGCGTGACGTGATGACGCCACGCCCGACATTCAGTACGAAACAGAGCAGGGAGGAGGGAAGAGGGATACCGGTGTGAGTATTTGCATTTTTTTTAAGTACCCTGCTCCTCCCACCACATATATTGTGGCACGAGCCCGCTACTGCTGAAGCTCACGCGAACAACTTCTTCCTTTTTATGTAGTTTTATGGTCAGGATGGTAAATGTTTTGACACCGTATACTTTCACAGCAATTATGGAGACCCTAGACGCTAGCTATACATAGACCAGCTCTCTCTCAAGATCAGCCAGCTTCCCCAGCATTGGTCTCAGTGCACAAATGACACAAACAAGCTTTTATGCATGATACTCCTCCTCCAGCCCTAGCTTGATGGGCAGGTGACACACCCTCCTTCTCCTTAAGAGAAAACACCCATCACTGGCTCTGTTTGCACTAACAGACACACCCTGTTTGTTTGCTGAAAGGAGATCATGTAAGTTAACAAAACTTTAAACTATACATAAGTCTTTACTTGGTTTAACCTGAATCTAGGTGCATAACTGCACCAATGTCTTACTCTGCTTGTATGTTTTCTCTGCATCTTGTCAGATAAATGCCTCCCTTTGTTACAATATATATATATAAATATATATATATATATATATATATATATATATATATATATATATACATAAATATACATACACACTATTGATTTTAAGCCTGAAACTAAATTATATAATCAATTATGGCCAGTGTAATACATGGACAAAGTTACGGACACTTATGTATACCCTGCTTCTGTACAACAGCACATATCCACTGTGCAGGCCTTTATTTCAGGCTTACTAAGAAATGCCTCCAAATAAACCAGAATTTTCTTTCAAAATAATTTAATTTTCCAACAGGGAAGTATTTTTATAAATTGTCTGTCGAACTAATACAGAATACAGCATTCAACGATTGATACATAGCAAGATATACATATATGAACTGTTATGTGCGTATTGTCGCTAACCAATAACGATTGTCGAACCTCGATTTGTGTTTCCAAAGCACAAAGATTTATTCGCAAAAAGTAGTATAATATATTCAAGCGAAGTGATAATAAGTACAGCCGTTACTTATCGCAGGCGCTCTGGATCCAGTGTGCAGTCATTCAATCCTGAAGTCTGGAGACAAGATGTCTGAACACTAGATGTGAAGCTGCTGCTTATATGCACACAGGAATACAGTAATACAATGGAGATGGTATAGCTTGCTTCTATTGGTCCAGGTTTCAGGAAGGTCCAAGGGGTTGTCAATCATTGGCTAGTTCATCCTAAAGAATCCAAAGGAGAGGGTCATCTCTCCAGGGGGTATGCTCTGCTCTTCCCGCCAAGATTCCTTAGTCTTAAGTAGTTCATAATTCCCTATCATTCATAACTTGCGTATGCACTCTGCGATTCCTTCGCAGAGTGAACCGAACAGTAGCAAATGTTAAGAGGTTTATTATGATACCACACATGATATGATTCCTTCAACCTGTTTCATATATTTCACTAATATGCATATAACTTTAATATAAAACATAAATACTACTATATTTCGACATAAATGACTATGTGTTGCAACTACCATTAATGTGTACTATTTTACAAGTGAATGTGTTTGTGCGAATGTATGTAAAAAGACTAAATACTGTGGGTGCCACGTGTTGTGGCTGCGTTCGCCCTTTTACGTTGTAGCGTGCCCTTTTACGCCGTAGCGTACCGTACGCATCTTTTCAGACAAAGACAACCAAGTTTGCTCGATTTTAATTGAAATGACTTTATCCAATTTGCTGACTTCGACAGAACTGTTCACAGTAAAGATCTCAATAATCAACGCTATACAACTTTTAGATATATTAATTTGCCATCTCAATATAATCATTTTAAAAAAGGCATACATATTGGACCATTTCATGTACACATGCTGTCCAAAGGGTACAATATATATTCTCTACTGTGGTCCTCTCTCTATTCCTTAAATATGTATGATTTTTTTCCCCCATCAATAATGTTTCCCCTCAGTGCATTGAGATATTCTTGCAGCTTTGACATCATTTCAACCTGTTGCATCACCAGACGTCTGAGTACTTTTTGAACTGTTGTCTGAGATGACGATGGTATCTATTTGAAGAACATAATCAAAATGTAGTTAAATGTAATTTTTAAATGGGACACAACATATTTTTTTTTTAACATTCTCCTGGACTACTACCATTTGCTTGAAATGACTTTGTGCTGATGTCCCTCCTGGGTTTGTTCAGGTATGCTGTTGTGATGGTCCATGGCAACTGTAAAGACATATATGTTATATATTCCATATAGGCACAGGGTACACAAAATTACATTTTATTTGTTTATGATTGTTATTTACCTTCTTTAGGTTCTTCTTGTATTTCCACATTGCCAATGTCTTTGATTTACTCTTTTATTTCCACATTGGCTATGGCTCCTTCACTTACTGTATGTTTTTCTGTGTTGATATAGATAGTTAATTGTGTATTTTACTTTCAATTAATAAATGACACTGTTTGGTACTAATCATTATTGGCATTGGCGATTACATCGTTAACAAGTTCTTACCAAGTTTTAATACTCATTTGTTTACTGTTTGTTCGTATTTTCTTTAACTTTGCTTGTTCTTCAAATCTGACCATTACTTCTGTATCTGGACCTTGCTTCTTTGTTTTCCTCAGTTCATTTCTTTACACATTAATCAATCTTTGCTTTATAATTTCCTGTCTGTAATGTATTTTTCTGTCATTTATTTTGAGCGATCATGTCATGTTGGTCCAGAATTCTGACATCATCTCCATCTTCCTCTGAGTAATTAGTTTAAATATTTTCACATCATCCGATAGCCTCCCTTCTTCTCCTTCCTCTTCCACTCCTTCATCTTGTCACATTCCACTGGTGACAGTCTGGATCCTCTATGTTAATGAAGAATATTCTCGCGCATTGGGCATTAACAATTGATATTGACCAATCATGGTAGTTCTAGCTGCAAAGTGGAGCATATCATTTCATTGCTACTATAGCAAGAGAAGTACTTTATTACATCTGACTTTTCACTTTGAAATTTCTTCATGGCATCTGAGAAGAATGTAGAAGACATGAAGGATTTTTTTGAGGCCTACAAATAACATCTCTGCTTGTGGTAAAATTAGTCCAAAGACTACTCCAGCAGGCAGAAGAGGATGAAGGCTTATGAGGAAATGATCAGGGTCAGCCTTCCTCATTATCCAGAGGCAACTGCAGATTGTGTCAGAGGGAAAATGAAGTATATGCGTACTATGTTCCGCAAAGAACTCAATAAGGGTTGGCTAACCCCAGAAACACTGAAAAAAATTAACATAGGATTGGGAGTCTTTGGATATCTACAGTCGCTGTTACAACGGTCGTAAAACGAGATACCAAATGCGGGGAAAAAGGGGCTCCAGGCCCTCTAGTAGTCCTTAGCCTTTTACCCCTCCATGAAAATTTTCGTTCCTACGCCCCTGCCTGTGCTCATCTAACATCAGCAGATATTGAACAATATGTTGTATATCTATTTTTATAGTTATTATAGTGAAGTGATTTTGCTTGACTCCTCTGCTCATAGCCATTTGCTGCAGTAGGTCTGCAAACTATTTATAGAAAGAGTGAGGAAAAGCTGTTATTACCCAACTGCTCTGTATTGTTTAGCTCTGGTTTTAGTCATGTTTGGGAGAGCTGTATTGTTTAGCTCTGCTTTTAGTGTTAAATTACCCTTTAACATTATTATGCTAGTGCTGATTAGATTACTTGTTTAAGTTTGTGCTTGTTGGCTGCTGGAGCCAAAAGCCATTAATTATATGGACAGCATATAGTTAAAGCTATTGAACCTGAGTAAGGATTATATACAGCATCTGCTTAATATATTATACATTTACCAATTATGGCCACATAGAAGTTGAAATCTATATTGTATGCTGTTCCCTAATAGAAGAATACCACAATTTTATTTAATGTTTTAAGGTACTTCTACTCAAACACGCAATTTTTAGCAGCAGCTAATTTAGATGCACTAAAGGTAATTGTAGCCCTGAAGCACAAGTGCTGTTTGCTAAGAAAGGTCGGCATACAGGGGGTACAATACTTTTCATGTTCTGGTTGTAGGAGCTTTGTGGATCTGGATAATACATAGCTAAATACAGTTTTGAAATTTAATTGAAGTCCACATGCAAATCAAGATATTATTTTGCGGGATGAGATAATTAAATGATTTTATGAGGTGGAGAGGGTACATTTATGGGTGTTTCTTTTGTTTGCAAGCAGATTCAGAGACTTGTTATATATTTTTCTGTTTTTTATATATCTTATAGTAGAAACCAGGCCTAAACTTTCAATAAGATGCCTTTTGCAGGTACAGTTCATAAGTGAAAATCGCATTTATAGGCACCATTCCACCAATGAAACAAAAACATTAAAATATACAATAGTAAAATATTTAAAAAGGACAGTCCTGAAATCTCCTCAATCTCATGATTTTTTCTAAACACATGAACCTAAATGAATTGAGCAATATTTTAAGAAATAGTATTTAATGAAAAAGTTTATAAAAGAGGGTATTACATTGATAGTCAGGAAGGCTCTGAAGTACCCTTTTTACATAAAGATATTTAATGTTGGCACTTTCAAAAAGCACAATGTGTTCGTGTTACTCGTTACGTGTGAGATAGATAAATGTTTCCACATAATACAATGTGCTGTATTGTCCGCAGATTTCCACTGTTGTTGTGTTGAACATATATGGGGCGTATTCAATTGTTGCTCCGGGCGCCGCCGGAACGAGAGCGTTAAAACTATTACCGTTTATACGGTAATATTGCGCGTAATTACCGTTCATACGGTAATTTACTCGCTCAATTTCAGCTCGCTGCTCAGGGAGCTGCGAGCTGAAATTGAGCGAGTAATTACCGTATAAACGGTAATAGTTTTAACGCGCTCGTTCCGGCGGCACCCGGAGCAACAATTGAATACCCCCCTAAGAGTCTGATTTTGAGTTAGAAGAAAAGAAAAGGGGCAACTTAGCACCTGGACAAACCATGTTGCAATGCAAGGGGAACAAATTGACTTATTTTTTTGCACACAAGGGAAATACTGGTTGTTTTTTCATGTTGCACACAAATACTTTTTACATTTTTACACTGAAATTAAAGTTGATCTATGACATGCCGTGTTCCAACTATAAATCTGTTCCTACTTTTTAAATTTACCTCCCCCTCTAATGCAAGATGGTTTTGCCAAGGTGCAAAGTTACTCCTTTTATGTGCTTTGCTCCTAATTCAAAATCAGGCCCTATGTACATTGATCATCTTTGCTTAGCTAATGTCATCTATTACACTGACCTGTCTCTGGATCTTCCTGGTTTAGAGCTTGATCATACTTGACAACTCTCCCTGAATGTCAGGGAGGCTCCCTGAAAGAGGGGTGATCTCCCTCACTCCCTGAAGTGTCTGGCATTCTCCCTGATGCTGAGCCAGTACAAGACGTGGTTGGCTTCACCATCTGTGTCATGATGACACTGTTCAGAAATTGTGTCCTATGTTCATGTATTGATGCCTACGGAGGTGGCCATTTTCATGGAGACCAAGTTTTAATCAAAGACTAACAGGTAAGACAACATGACTACAGTAATGGAGACAGAAATGTAAAAGACACTTCAGCTTCTAGAGATTCATTAGCTGCTTTTCTTTAACGCATAGTTGCCTACTCTCCCAGAATGTCCGGGAGACTCTCGCATTTCTGGGAGCCCTCCCGGGCTCGCGGGAGAGCAGGGCAACCTCCCGGTTCTCGCCCCCGCAATAGATATGTTGGGGGTGGAGCTTAATGATGCCCCCTGATGTAATTGGACAAAATTGTGACAATCATTTAGGGGGTGGGGCCAAAATGATGCAATTCGTCAAGCCCCCACGCGACCACCTCACCCCGGGATCTCCCTGAAGCCAATGAGGAAAAGTTGGCAAGTATGAGCTTGATTAGTCTTGATCACTAAACAGACTATACATGTCACATTGTGTACAGAAATTAATCCAACTTATTTCTGTTCAACTGTCTAAAATTATTTCCTCTGATGACATTGCCAGAAAGTTTCCTTTTCCTTATCAACTTTGATCTTGATCTCTTGTTTTCAAATCAATTCATGCCTCTTTCTCCAACTCTGACCCCTATATAAACCTACACATTCAAGACATTGCTGTTTTCTTTCACAGTTTTATTCCAGTTTTATTAAAAGCAGCACATTAAACTGATTCTTAGAAAGCAACATTTTGACCTATCTTGTTTTGCTAGTTTCCATTTTGTGACATATATATCTCTAATCTCCTGGAAATCTTGTCTCTTCCTTAATTGCTAAGTACCTAAATGCTTAGACTCTTTAGTACTAAATGTACCCAAATGTTTTCTTCATATTTAAGTAGTATGGTCCTTTGCAAAGCTGCTAACCTCCAAGACCACTTTTATATCACTATCCTACAAAAAACAAAACAATAATTGTATGTGTTTGCTGGAGTTGTGCAATCAGTAATTCTACATTGTGACAAAGCTTTCTTACTAAAAAGCTTGTTCAGAATTATGGAAATTTGTTGTGATCGAGTTGCTTTCATTCAACTTATGTGCAGAAGACTGTAGACCATTAAATAAATATCTTGACATGATATGGGTAAGGCCGGGGCTAAAAACTATTAAATCGTAATCAGAGTGGCATTATTGAAATGAATCTAGGGAAACTTCCCTTTAAGAGGCAGCGCTGCTTTAAATTTAAGCTGTCATCTCGCCGATTTCCGGCGACTTGTACAACCCGCACTATGATACATTTACCCCAAGATTTCACCAAAGAATATGATGACCCAAATGTTGGGAATTTCATGAATATTCATGTGTCCAGCTCTACATATTCAAGATAAGCACTACACAGCACTGATACTGGGGAATGGGATGGTGCTGAGAAACTATTTAGGTACTTACGATTAGCCTACTTATTATTAAGGATGAGCGGGCTCAGATTCCGCTAATCCGAGCCCACCCGAACAGTGTGGATCTGACGGGATCCGAGCACTGTTCGGGTATTTCCGGTGCCAAAAAACAATGAAAGTGAGGCTCTGACGTCCAAGTCTCGCGTCGGATCTCGCGAGACTTGGATTGCATAAATTCCCCGCTAGCGGCCGCCATTTTCATTTGGGCTGTGATCAGGGTACAGGAAGGTTGTAGGGTAGTGGTGCTCCTGCTCCTGTGTGATCAGTCCAGTGGTGCTTTATTCTTTTGTCCTGTGCTCTGTCCTGCTGAGTCCAGTGGTGCTTTGGCCAGTGCTTTGTCCTGCTGAGTCCAGTGGTGCTTTTGTCCTGTGCTCTGTCCTGCTGAGTCCAATGGTGCTTTGGCCAGTGTCTGTCCTGCTGAGTCCAGTGGTGCTTTTGTCCTGTGCTTTGTTCTGATAAGTCCATAGTAATTTTATAATTATTATCAAATCTTAAAAAAAATTAAAAAAAAAAAAAAAAATGATAAAAAAATAATTACAAAAAAAATTCTAGAGCAATATATTCTTGCAGCCCAGAAATATTAGTACTGCAATACCTACGTTCACTGTTCTTGCAGTCCAGAAATATTAGTACTGCTAAATTTACCTACGTTCACTGTTCTTGCAGTCCAGAAATATTAGTACTGCTAAATTTACCTACGTTCACTGTTCTTGCAGTCCAGAAATATTAGTACTGCTAAACTTACCTACGTTCACTGTTCTTGCAGTCCAGAAATATTAGTACTGCTAAATTTACCTACGTTCACTGTTCTTGCAGTCCAGAAATATTAGTACTGCTAAATTTACCTATGTTCACTGTTCTTGCAGTCCAGAAATATTAGTACTGCTAAATTTACCTACGTTCACTGTTCTTGCAGTCTAGAAATATTAGTACTGCTAAATTTACCTACGTTCACTGTTCTTGCAGTCCAGAAATATTAGTACTGCTAAATTTACCTACGTTCACTGTTCTTGCAGTCCAAAAATATTAGTACTGCTAAATTTACCTACGTTCACTGTTCTTGCAGTCCAGAAATATTAGTACTGCTAAATTTACCTACGTTCACTGTTCTTGCAGTCCAGAAATATTAGTGCTGCTAAATTTACCTACGTTCACTGTTTCTGCAGTCCCAAACATTAGGTACTGCAATCTAAATTACTACGTTCACTGTTTCTGCAGTCCCAAAAAATAGGTACTGCAATCTATATTACTACGTTCACTGTTTCTGCAGTCCCAAAAAATAGGTACTACAATCTATATTACTACGTTCACTGTTTCCGCAGTCCCAAAGTGTGTGTGTGGTTTAGGGGTACACTCTCTTGTGCTGCATATAATGGAGTACAAAAATTTGGAGGATAAAGTAGGGAAAGATCAAGACCCACGTCCTCCTAATGCTGAAGCTGCTTCCACTAGTCATGACATAGACAATGAAATGCCATCAACGTCGTCTGCCAAGGGCGATGCCCAATCTCCTAGTAGAGGGCATGTAAAATCCAAAAAGCCAAAGTTCACTACAATTAGTAAAAAAAGAAAATTTAAATCATCTGAGGAGAAACGTAAACTTGCCAATATGCCATTTACGACACGGAGTGGCAAGGAACGGCTTAGGCCCTGGCCCGTGTTCATGACTAGTGGTTCAGCTTCACCCAAGGATATAAGCCCTCCTCCTCCCCACCCCTCTAAAAAATTTAAGAGACTTAAGCTGTCATCAACAACACAGCAAATAACTCTGCCTTCTAAAGAGATGGCATCACAAATCCCCAAGGCGAGACCAACGGTGTTGGTGGTTGCGAAGCCTGACCTTCCCATCACTGTACGGGAAGAGGTGGCTCCTTCCACCATTTGCAGCATGCCCTCTGCATATGCTAGAAGGATCACCCACAGTCCAGTTACAGATTTGGCTAATGAAGGTGTCAATGTTGTACACCGGGAGGAGGATATTGATGTAGCTGGCACTGAAGCGGAACTTGACGAGGAGGATGCTGATGTGGTTATCTTAAATGAGGCACCAGGTGGGAACATTTGTTGTCCATGGGATGAAAAAGCCCATCGTCATGCCTGGTCAGAAGACCAAAAAATCCACCTCTTCGGTCTGGAGTTATTTTTATCCCAATCCGGACAACAAATGTATGGCCATATGTAGCTTATGTAAAGCTCAAATAAGCAGGAGTAAGGATCTTGGCCACCTAGGGACATCCTCCCTTATACGTCAACTGAAGAAACTTCATAATTCAGTGTTTAGTTCAGGACCTGTGGTTAGAACCGTCAGCAGTCCAGGGACACCTAAATCCCTTGGTCCTGTTGGATACACACCACCAACACCCTCCTCTTAAACTTCCTCCACGATCTCCATCAGATTTAGTCGTGCAGGCCATGTCACCAGCCAGACCTCTTCAATCTGGGATTCATCCGAGGAATCCTGCAGCGGTACGCCTACTACTGCCGCTGCTGCTGTTGCTGCTGGTAGTCGGTCATCTTCCCAGAGGGGAAGTCGCAAGAACGCTACGTCTTTCACCAAACAGTTTACCATCCAACAGTCGTTTGCCATGAGCACAAAGTACGACAGTAGTCACCCTATTGCAAAGCGGATAACTGCGGCTGTAACAGCTATGTTGGTGTTAGAAGTGCGCCCGGTGTCCGCCATCAGTGGAGTGGGATTTAGACGGTTGATGGAGGTATTGTGTCCCCGGTACCAAATCCCGTCTAGATTCCACTTCACTAGGCAGGCGATACCCGGGATGTACAGAGAAGTATGAAAAAGTGTCCTCAGTGCTCTGAAAAATGCGGTGGTACTCACTGTCCACTTAACCACGGAGATGTGGACAAGTGGATCAGGGCAAACAAAGTACTATATGACTGTGACAGCCCACTGGGTAGATGCATTGCCTTCCGCAGCAACAGCAGCAGCTGCATCAGTAGTAGCATCTCCACAACGGCTCCTCGTTCCAAGGCAGGCAACGTTGTGTATCACCGGTTTTAATAAGAGGCACAACGCTGACAACCTCTTAGAGAAACTGAGGGAAATAATCTCGCAGTGGCTTACCCCACTTAGACTCTCCTGGGGATTTGTGGTGTCAGACAACGCCAGTAACATTGTGCGGGAATTACATATGGGCAATTTTCAGCACGTCCCATGTTTTGCCCACACCGTTAATTTGGTGGTGCAGCATTACCTGAAGAGTGACAGGGGTGTGCAGGAGATGCTTGCTGTGGCCCGCAAAATTGCTGGACACTTTCGGCATTCTGCCAGTGCCTACTGCAGACTCGAGCAACATCAAAAAAGGCTGAACCTGCCCTGCCATCACCTCAAACAAAAGGTTGTGAAGCGCTGGAACTCCACCCTCTATATGCTGCAGAGGATGGAGGAGCAGCAAAAGGCCATTCAAGCCTACACAGCCACCTACGACATAGGAAAAGGAGTGGGGATGCGCCTTAGTCAAGCGCATTGGTGACTGATTTCTGTGTTGTGCAAGGTTCTCCAGCCGTTTGAACTTGCCACACGAGAAGTCAGTTCCGACACTGCCAGCTTGAGTCAGGTGATTCCCCTGATCAGGCTGTTACAGAAGCAGCTGGAGAAAGTGAGGGAGGAGCTGGTAAACCATTGCGATTCAACAAAGCATGTAGCTCTTGTGGATGAAGCCCTTCGTACGCTTTGCCAGGATCCGAGGGTGGTCACTCTTTTAAAGCCAAAGGAATACATTCTGGCCACCGTGCTGGATCCTCGGTTTAAAGCGTATGTTTTGTCTATGTTTCCGGCGGACACAAGTCTACAGCGGTGCAAAGACCTGCTGGTCAGGAGATTGTCCTCTGAAGAGGACCGTGACATGCCAACAGCTCCTCCTTCATTTTCTTCAACACCTGTGGCTGCGAGGAAAAAGCTCAGTTTTCCTAAAAGACCCGCTGGCGGGGATGCTGAAAACATCTGGTCCGGACTGAAGAACCTGCCAACCATTGCAGACATGTCTACTGTCGCTGCATTGGATGCTGTCACAATTAAAAAAATGGTGGAGGATTACTTTGCTGACACCATCCAAGTAGACATGTCAGACAGTCCTTATTTTTACTGGCAGGAAAAAAAGGCAGTTTGGAAGCCCCTGTACAAACTGGCTATATTTTACCTGAGTTGTCCCCCCTCCAGTGTGCACTCGGAAAGAGTTTTTAGTGCAGCGGGGAACCTGGTCAGTGAGCGGTGAAGGAGGTTGCTTCCGCAAAACGTTGAAAAAATGATGTTCATAAAAATGAATTATCAATTCCTCAATCAAGAACAGCACTGGCCTCCAGAGACTACAGAGGGACCTGTGGTTGTGGAGTCCAGCGGGGACGAATTGATAATGTGTGAGGCTGAGGAAGTACACACTGAAGGGGGCCAGGAATCAGAGGATGAGGATGAGGACGACATCTTGCCTCAGTAGAGCCAGTTTTGTTTGTACAGGGAGAGATGAATAGCTTTTTTTGTGTGGGGGCACAAACAAACCAATCATTTCAGCCACAGTTTTGTAGGCCCTGTCGCTGAAATGATTGGTTTGTTAAAGTGTGCATGTCCTATTTCAACAACATAAGGGTGGGTGGGAGGGCCCAAGGACAATTCCATCTTGCAACTCTTTTTTTGGCATTATGTGCTCTTTGGGGCCTAGTTTTTCAAACTGCCATCCTGTCTGCCACTGCAGTGCCACTCCTATATAGTCATCCTATGGCAAAGCGGATAACTGCGGCCGTAACAGCTATGTTGGTGTTAGACGTGCATCCGGTGTCCGCCTACTGTGCAGTGGAATTTAGACGGTTGATGGAGGTATTGTGTCCCCGGTACCAAATCCCGTCGAGATTCCACTTCAATAGGCAGTCCAGAAATATTAGTATCAGATATTAAAGTACGTTCACTGTTCCTGCAGTGCAGAAATATTAGTATCAGATATTAAACTATGTTCACTGTTCCTGCAGTGCAGAAATATTAGTATCAGATATTAAACTATGTTCACTGTTCCTGCAGTGCAGAAATATTAGTATCAGATATTAAACTACGTTCACTGTTCCTGCTACATCAAAAAAGCATGAACCTGCACTGCCATCAACTAAAACAAGAGGTAGTGATGTGCTTGAACTACACCCTCTATATGCTGCAGAAGATGGAGGAGCAGCAAAAAAGCCATTCAAGCCTACACAGCGACCTACGATGGGCCACGTGTTTGTGCCGCCCACTTGTGTCGCTTAGCTTAGACATCCAGCTACCTCGGTACAACCTTTTGGACTAAAAACACCATTGTGAGGTGTGAGGTGTTCACAATAGACTAGAAATTAGTGGAAATGAATGTTATTGAGGTTAATAATAGTGTAGTAGTGAAAAAAAAAACGAAATATGGATTTTAGCACTTTTCATGCTTTTTTTAAAAAAAATCAGAACCCAAAATCCAAAATCAGAACCAAAACCTTTCGTGGGGTGTTTTGGCAAAACAAATCAGAACCCAAAACCTCAAGCTAATCAGAACCCAAAACCCCAAAAGTGGCCGGTGCACACCCTTACTTATTATTGCATGGTAGTCACTGAGAGGAGCAATTCTAAACCATGTACTTGACTGGTCTTCTTTACTAATTTATCTGAAAGATATACTGTGTATTTCTTCCCAATTCATAAAGACAGCACTGAATGAAAGCATGCCAAACTCTTAGAGTTATATTAACTTTTACTTTTCATTTAATTTCATCTTTTGTGTATAATAATTATAATGAATAATTAATGCTTCTGTTTAACATGTTCCTACCTCAATCATTGTCATGTGGTTTCATCAAAATGACTGAACCACTTCAGTCAGATGAAGTTATTTAACTGCTACGTCCTTGACATGCTATGTGCAGGGAAAATTAAATAGCTTTTGACTTCCTTACTGTCAATAACATGCTTTAATTGTCATTTGACATATTACTTGGTGTTGCATTCTTATTAAAACAAGTCTGTAGACACTACATCAATCACATATGAAAGGAGGACATGCGGTGCTTGTTTATAGGTTTATTAAATCTTCCCAAACAAAATAATTTGTGGCTTAATTGATAGATAACAGCTCCATCAAGTATCTGCTGATTTTGAGAGCATTGTAAGCAACATCACTCCGCACATGCCCAGAACCGGACCATACGGCTGTAAAAACAGCAGAGAACACATACTACAGCTTAGGATTTCTGTAAGTAAACAGGGCAGAGAAAGGGCATTTGGCCGTAGTCAATTTACAATAAAGGCGCGCCAAACTGAGGCGCATGCAGCCACGTGGGAATCAAGCTCTAGGCACATTAAAGTTACTTGTTTTTGTGCCGTATCTCTTGCTACAGTTACAGGGCTAGTCTGAGTCCTGAGTACTAGTGATGACAGTCTCGTATGCATATTAACATGTGATTGCAAACAGAAGCAACTGTAAAAAAAAAATTTATGTTCAGTAAACATTAACATCCTAATAAATGTATTTCATGGTACAAAAAATAAAATAAAATAAAACATTTTTTTATTTTTTTTACTGTTTTATTATTAAAGCCTTTATTATTAACTGGTGGAATTAATTCTATCTATAATTTTTTTTTGGATGTGCCTAGCTCCACCAATAGTCGTATCCATCTAACCATCCACCATCATCATAAGCAGAGAGCAAAAATTGCTGCACATGATGATGGTGGCTGGTTGCTATGTATAATAATGGTGAACGTTTTCATTGTGTGATGATGATGACGGCCATTTCCTGCACAAGAGAATGCAGTCATTTTCTGTGTAGAGGAAAAGTGATAATTGGCTCTGTAGGAGAAGAGCTGTCATATGCTATTTAGGGATCTCATGCAATGTTAGGTTGCCCTGAACATGTATGGGTCCTTTGAAAGGGTGAAAATAAAAATTATAGGCACACAATAAATAAAAAAAAATACTTTGAAAATGTGCATACCAATAATCAATGACATTTTTGCTCACTGGAAAAAATACTGCTCATGTGGTTAAACAAATTAGAGGGAAAATTGCCATAAGCTAACAGCCAAGAACAGCAAGTATTTATTTCATAATGCCATCAGTTCAACATAATAAACACACTAAACAAATGTGGTTTGTATGAAAGGAAAATAGATGGAAACCCCTTCTATTTAAAAATATCAATAACACCCACACAGTATTACAGCAAAAAGAACCTCCTCCAAACCCAACCATTAAGCAGGACATTGCAGTATAATAGTTTTGAACTTCTTAGGAGCTTCAGGCCCTGGATTGCTTGCAATCAAAGAAGGAACAAACAAATTGTTTTCTGTGCCTCTAATCTGGATGACAATATTAGGATATCTGTATGTGCAGCATGAATACAATCCTAAAGCTGGGTACACACTACAGAATTTTCCACCAACTTTTTATGCCGATCGATTTTACATGCGATCGATGGTCCGATCGCTCGGGCCAGGGACTGCATATACACTAGCCTTGTTTTAGACGATAAAGGGAAGAGTGGCCGCCCCGTTAGCGACTTTTTACAGCCATGTTGTCGTGAGCAATGATTTTAATTTTGAACACTCTAAAGCAAAATTTGTGGGGTATGTAACGATATACCAAAGACACTAGCATAAAGGGGCAGAGCTTTCACTGTAGTAAGGTGTCAGTGGGGGATGCAGCTATGGAGAAGGAGACAGTCAGAGATAGTGCTGGTGCTGTAAAGACCAAAAATTTTTGAAAAAGTTAAGGTGGGGGATGGTGATGTTGAAGATATGAAAGAAGTTAGACACAAAGGTATTTCAGTGAACATGTGTAGACAACAAAATGCTTTGGGCACATACCTGTACCGTTATAATAACCAAAATGGCGCCTGTTTTCCAGAATATATGGAAGCTAAGCCCACTATTATTGCGATTGTGCCAGGGGGACCACAACATAAACTGATCTCGAGCAGTGTGCAAGGCGAGCAAATATTTCCTTGTTTCGTAGGTAAAGAAATCAAAGGGAATATAAACCCAAGCGAGATTAAGAAAAAAATTTAAAAACCTTGACAAAAATGTTGTTGAAATGTGTATGCTGTTTGGAACTGTTCTGCCACAAACCACTAGCACCTTTAAAGTGTAATACTATTTTTTTCACTTGTCATATTCTGCAATAAAACATTTTGTACTTTTGATGCAATAAAACTGTTGCATTAACACTGTGTGGTTTATTCTGGGTATTTTACAAATATTAGTTAATAAAGGTTAATATGACTTTATTAGTTTAATAGTTTATAAAGGTATAAGTTTATAAAGGGTAAATATGAATAGGTTCCCAATATAGATGCAAAGGGTAATAACACATGTGCTTTACACAAGTGTAATGGTCTGCAACCAGACAGGTGCAATACACCTATATACAAAACACAAGTCAGTGATGTGCGGATACTGCACCACGTGCGACTGGTACAGCATCACAAATTTACATACACATGCCCCCCTCTGTATTGCGGTGAAGGGGAAGGGGCTTATTGGTTGTACTTGGTAAAGGTGGGACAGTACATGTCAAGACTGATCCTTCTACCCCACTGACAGTGTTAACCCTGTCTGTGGCCAATAAGAAGAGTAATACGGCTGCTTAACTTTTCGATCACAGGATCATATTTTCTGTGTCAAGGAGGGGTTCACAGCCTATGTTTTTTTGGCTAGAATACACAGTTTTTGCCAATTTTTTGCAGGTATGCCCTGCCCTTAAGTTTAAGGGGAAATAATTATAAGTAAAAGGCTGTGGTCATATTTTCTCCACTGCCTGGTGTTGTGTCAATTATTGGGTGGGTGATTAGTGTGATTGCAAGACAATAGGGGCAGACAGTATCCTGTTTAAGTCATGTAGAAATATTAAAACAGAAAAAGATTCTCCACAGAAGGACTTAGACAAATTGGTAAGATGGGAAGAGGAACGGTAATGCAGTTTTGTGTAAGGTTATGCGTCTAGGCATTGGTACTGTATGTGATATCATTTGGGAAATCTGAGAATTAAACGGATTTAGTTCTAATTGACAGTAAGCTGAATAGCAGCATTCAGTGCTAAGCAGATGCTGAAAAGGCTAATAAAATTATTGGATGGATAGAAAGGGGGGTGATGTAGGTTAATTGGCTGCTATTAAAATATTGACCTTAGCCTATCTCTGCCTGTGTTTGTTAGGGAATTTAGGCTATAAGCTCCAATAGGGCAGGGACTGATGTGAGTGTGTTCTCTGTACAGCACTGCGGAATTAGTGGTGCTATATAAATAGCTGCTTATATTTAGGATGATGATGATGATGATGATGTACATGATGCAAACAGATTTTGAATATTGAGTGCAATTTTCCGCAACTCTCTATTTGAAGGACATAGGTGAATTTGTGAGTTTATTCTAGGGAATAGAGGGTTTATATTTTAATTAAAGATTACATAAATTAAGATTCTACATTTTGTAAAAAGACAATTTCCATAATTAGTATGCATAAATATAGCAAAGATTAATATAAATATTTGTCTAATGATCTAATAAGTTTTAATTTGACAGGGGGTTGTCTTTTTTAATCCGCCTAACTATGTTACTATGTATGATTGCTCATATGTGGTGTTTCTGCACTGAAAGCAACTTTATCCATGCAGTGACAAAAATGGTCAGAATAGCTTTTAGTACAATTACTTCAATTTGTCTTTACATGTATGGAAAATGTATGGAAAATGTAAACTAAAGACAACAGATTACTCATATACAATTGGAAAATATACAAGTTAGCAAAGTAAATTTTTCATTGCTAATATAATAAGCTAATTTGCCATCTAGATATGAAAATTCATATTAATTTTAATCTATGAAAAAAATCATAAAACTATAGTTAAATTTAATTTGCACTATGGTCCCCAATTACTTAGGACATATTAGTGTATTTCAAGTTAATAAGGCAATTTTTGCAACATTTTCATATGCGAATGGGATGATTCATTAAGAGGTTAAATAATGACTGTGATTAAAGTTCCATTCAGTACATAAATTCAAGAATCAAGGTGAGCCCCTATTTGCAGTGAAAGTATACCATATCTTGCATTGCTGATGGATTGGTTGTTTGACTTTTCCTGATTGATCATATAGCCACTTTATTTAAAATTAAAAAATATTTTACTCATTTGAACCTCATTTATATTTCACATAATTCTTTACAGTAAGGGGACTGCTTACATAGTAGGTGACAAATAGTTTAACTTTTTCTTATTTAGATAAATTTGTGAGCATTGTGCCAAATGTCAAATTATTTGCACCTACAAGGGAGTTAACTGAAATGGTTGGGAGAGCCCTGATTTCTATGCTGGTCCTTTTGCTCATGCCACAATATGCCATGTAAATTCACATCCTGTTCTATATAAATAGGTAAGCACACAGTCTGAAAATATACCTGTTTGATATAGAGAGTTGAAAGTTCTGTACTGAAAAAAAACTTATATTTCAGACTTGGAGACTTTGCTGCAGCTAATTGAATAGTTATGATTCAAATTAATGTTGCTGTACACCATCACCTTTGTAAACGCCAATCCCTGCTTTCAGCAGTGATCTCTCAGCCATCTTGTCTTGGATGTCCCAGCACTTTCTTAAATTCAGTATTTCTAAGACTGTAATAATCATCTTCCCCCTCCCATCCACGACCCCTTCACTCCCCCTCTCCTTCTATTGATAACACCACAATCTTCTCTGTCCGCCAAGACCACGGCCTATGGGTCATCTTAGACTCCTCCCTCTCTTTCAAGCCTAATATTCAGTTACTCTCCAAATCCTGCCACCTCCACCTCTGGAATATATATAAGATGCAGCCCTTTCTCACTGTGAAAACAACCAAAATTTTTATTCCCTTCCTTGTAATCTCATGTCTTGACCACTGTAACCTAATTCTCCTCCTCACCTACAAAGCTCTCAACCAATCCCCCTCTACATCCCCAACCTCATCTCTACCCACACTCCTTCCTGCCACCTCTGCTCTGCCTACGACCACCACCTCACTACCACACCGATTACCTGTTCCCACTCCCACCTTCAGGACTCTGCACCGGTTGCTCCCTAATCTGTGGAACACTCTCATATTCCCTATAAGATAAGCCTCTACTCTCAAAGGCTTCAAGCGTGCCCTTAAATCTAATTTATTTATTCAAGTGTAAAAGACATGTTTCAGATATCACCTCCACTCCCCCCAATCGGTGACATCCTTTTTTGCCTTAACCTTTCCTTTTAGAATGTGAGCTCTCATGAACAGGGCCCTCTTTCCTGGTATACTCCTTCTCCTTCTACTATTGCATCACCCTATGTACCTCTAGACCTGAGTCCCTAGCCCTGTTTTCTTGAGCCCAGGCCTACTTAATAATAGATAGATAGATAGATAGATAGATAGATAGATAGATAGATAGATAGATAGATAACTATATAAAAATCAATGATGCCATGAGAAACTAAGTACAGAAAATACAGTTAGTAATATATAAATAAAGTCACAAAACTATTTATATGCATAACGCATTCTAAATGTATTATTGAAACAGACACTACTCAAATTTTGGTTGATTTGTTTGCAGACAAAATGTAAACATATGAAGACTGCACCAAGGTTTTCCTGTGATCTACCATTGCATACGAACTTACCCCAAAAATTTCTACAATATGTGGTACAAACCAATCACTTGCAGCCCTCAACTCAAAAGATCTCATCCACACAAAGATCCAAATATACAGTCACACCAATACAATTTTGAGACGAAATTGATGCTAGTGATCAAAAGTTTTCCCTAATTGGTAAAAACAATAGTAAATACTGAACTTAATATAATGTCTGTTTTGTTTTACATTTCAGTTGCAGAAAGACCTGTATAAACGTGATTTAAACATAAACTTACCCTGCCATAAAAACCCATCACATGGCACTCTTCCTACATATAAACATTACCCCTGACCACCCACTGCACCCACATATATCCTTCTCTTTCTGTCTCCACACAATCATTGCTGCAGGATTCCTACCCAGTCACCACTGAGAAGAACTATGAAATTTGATGGAGTGCAGAAAGAGAAAGCTCCACTTTGTTCACTCTGTGTTGGGAGCTTCCTGTTACTGGCAGAAAGCTAATAGTAAAAGGTGCATTTGTGGGATTATGGCTGTGTGTCCTCTATAGTAATTGTAAATGGCCAATCTGGCAGCCATTTGAAGTCGGTTGACAGGTCCAAAGGGATCTGCCTTTACCCAGAGGCCGCTGCTAGGAACCTGCCTAGCTGACTTGCATTTACCTCGTTCAGACCATATTTTTTAAACAAGTCACTATTTCTCTTCACCCAACAATCATCTTGTGAAAAGCATTTCATGTGATCTTGAGTTGTTTGGTTTTTTTTTTAGAGACGATATAATAGAGTCTCTTTTTTGCAATATTAATTTGTGTACAGGACTGCATTGTATTAGGTTATAAATATCCATTGCTGCAAGCAGTGACAAAAATAAAAGTACATTTCCTTACTATGTGAAGCTGTAAGTAGTCTCCCAAACCAGAAGCACTGTCCACTCGAAGTAACACTGCATCCTTCTGCTGTGTTGTGAAGCCAACTGCAAGCCGGTCAGCTCTTGTACTTGGTCGGTCATTGGGGGGCCAGGTGTATGTGATGAGAGCTCCCCCTTTTCCAAATATATATGTGGTACCAGCTAAAAGAGAGAAGAAAGAGGCGCTGAGAGTACATCAATCACTAGGCTAAAGAAAGACCTACATTTCTGTTAGACATTGATACAATTACAAAAAAGTGATATTCACTTGAAATCAAGCAGCATAGAGTTAAATGTGAAATCACAGACAGTGTGACACACACATATATATATATATATATATATAATTCTATTTTCATTTAACAACATGATGAAAATGTTATTATTTCTCCCAGTGAAAATATAATAGTGCCTTATCTAATAGAAACAAACCAGATATCAGCTTTTATCTATCTTGACCAATGAGGCAAATGAAAGCTAACATAATAAATAACATACTTTGAGTTTCAGCACAACCATTCTACTTGCATACATTTTGTCAAAGTTGAGAGGAAAAAAATACTTCAGGAACATTTGTGTGATTGTTGTATATACTAACTCATCATTCATTAAACAATATATGATAGCAGAAGGAGCAGAACAGTGTATCACCAGGCCACATAGTAAACTTTGTGTAGGAGCTCTGCGATAGCGCTTTAGCCTCCCTAGATTCCCTCTTTGCTCTCAAACAAGCAGAGAGCAGGGGGCCTCTTCTGAACATGTAAAGTCCTCAGATGCGGTGTTCAGGTATCGTCAGCCCCCCTTATCTTCAGGCTGGGAGAGGACATGCATGGGAATGTATGCAGCATACAAATTCATTAACAGTGAGCAATAGTAAAGGAGAATACAGTGTTAGGAAAAAAAGTGTATGTAAGGCAGTAAGCAAAATATGTTTTGTGCAGAAATACAAATGGATGAGAAGAGAACACTTTGCTAGTTGGAGCTTCAAAATGTTTATTGCCCTGCATTGTGAGGTCTAAGCATTGCCAATTTGCCACCTGCTGGCAACATGTGTTAAAGTCACATTCTAATTCTTAGGAAAACTTTAACAGCACTTCTGATATCAGAAACAATTCAGAATTAAAATGGCCATTGTTCACAATTCACATCACTTACATTTAATAGACATACAAGACTTTTGCACTGCTCTAAATGCACAATCAGCACTAAACAATGTCTTTTCTATCACTGCTTTCACCTTTCAGCCAGAAATCACTCTCCACTATGAATTATACTATTTTCCACTTAATACAATTCACTTCAAAAGGAAACATAACAATTGTTACATAAATCTTTTATGCTTTTAATTTAGAATAATGTTTTTCTACCAGAGATTAAATGTAAAAGCGTAATCAGTAGAACAATTATAACTAGCATGTGTGAGTCATAACAGGGAAAACGCAAACTAAAACAAATTAGATCACAGTTGTCTAATAATGAACAATGCACAGAGTTTACACAGTATAGTACAGATCTAAAATTGTGCTGTGTGCTATTGCTAATTGTAAAGAAATTCAGCCATCTCCTATGTAGACAGGTGTAGCATGTAGTATCACTATACCATAGATGGCAAAAAAGCTATTTAATCTGTGGAATTTAAGACAAATATTGCTTAATTAGCTAATAATATTACCAGATTCTATATCACAGAGAGGGAGCTTTATAAATGATGTCCTCAGTTTCCAGAAAACTAAAAATCCTAATAGGAACAAACTTACTCACTCAAGCAGAACTCAATATTTCTCAATTGTTTTTAGGTGTGACATCTGCACATAACTCTAAACTGTCCCGATTTCGACGAAACTGTCAAGATTTGAGGGGATGGAGGCATGTCCCCTCTCACTACTGTGGTAAGGACATGCCCCAAACAGGACATGATCACGCTATTTTATAAACTGGACATAACCACTGTTGGGAGGTTTGTCTCCATGTAAAAATTTCTGCTGCTTTTAGCAAAAAAGAGGTCTGAAAAATTAGTTCCTCAACACAACTGACCAATTGGTAACTGCAAACTTGTTAGTTATACTGAATGTGTAAGCTCAGCAGTCCAGCAGAGAAACACCTACAGTATTGCTATTGCACTCTGTTGTCTTTACAATTTATTATAATCAGAATTATTAACAATGATAATAATAATATTGGCATTATAAGGAAGTGTAGCTAAAGCACGCATTTTGCAGCATATTTTTATCAGCAACCAGAACCGCAGCCATTTTTAGTGCTACAGATGCCAACTGATAAATGAAATACACAATAACTTAAATTACACTACTGTGCTTCACAGAATCAGTTGTACTGGAATTAGTAAATGTTTCTGTTGGTCACATTTATGGTATAATGTAAAATCTACACCAACACCAATGAGACCCACTGATGGGATCTCTGGTAATGACCATTCTGAACCAGATTACTATATTGAATGTAAATGCACAAGCTCCCTTTTACTTGGAACGTATGAAAGTGTTGGACAGCACCTTCTGATATTCTAGCACTGACTGTTAATTTTAACTACATTTCTTGATAGCATGATAGCAAGAGATACCAATTATGGTCTGTGTCCATTCCAAACCAGTGATTAAACTATTTTTTTATTTGACTTAAATGCCAGTCGGCCATTGTTTTGAGACCCCAGATGAGGCAGTTCACAATAGGTTGTACTGCACATCTGACAATCAGGTGACCTCAAGCACAGATTCTGGCAGATGTTCCAGATGTTATGCATCTGTGTTCTAGGAAATAATATCTATTGGACAATATGATCAAATGTGTTGAATACTGTAGCAAATTATTAAACAAGAAAAGTAAGAAAACATTAAAATATTTTGTAATGAAATTGAAGGTATTGATCAATTTCATTTTATTTTGAAACAAGATATTAAATTGTACTTCATAATAGTTATTCATTTATGCTTAATTGTATTCATTATTGCTTTTAAGTGTTGAAATAAATCGTATCATCTGAAAGTGAATCTTTCAAGAATATTATGAAAGCAGCTATCATCGTCCTGGAAATAAGGTTACTGTGCATCCACACACTGATGAAAATAATGCAGTTAATCTTAAGGACGTCTTGACACTCTATTTGCTTAATTCATCTAAATCCATAATCCTGTTCAAATGGAAGTCTTAGCAGCCACCAACAGTGACTAAATCAAGAAATAAACCAGCACAAGTCCTATCATTTGATAAACATTCAGCTTGCAGCAAATCCAATTCTGAACTTTAACGACTGCTTCTCCTGCTGACTTAAGTGTTTTGAAAGAAAAAAAGGCATATTTCAGAGAAACTAAACTTTCAAATATGCAATACACACAATCTATCCTACTGCATTAATGTGTTTTAACTATATAACTAGTATTTGAGCATAGATCTCAAAGCATGAAACCCATGTAAGGGAGGAATGGGTCTTTTGAGTTAAATGACATATGTGTACTGTTGCGTGTAGATTCTGTAGACACCAATGTGACCATCGGTCCATCATATTTGGACATGATGCAATGTGTAATATGAGGATTATTTGTTGCCAAAGTTAAGCTGTATTCCCAGTCATATGCAGTGGACGTGGCATGTCATACTTATGTGACTTGCACCATGTTTCTCAACGTCAATCTTTATATAATTAAAATTCTATTATGATTATAGTTCAGAGTACTAACATTTAAAATTATTCTCATAGGTTAATTACTTTAATATTTTATGTTTATTCTTCTTTTATTCTATATTAATTCTACTTGTACACCAGTTAATTCATATGCAAGCTGTGCATATATTTACTATTCCATTGCTCATACTGACGTACATAAAGTGATCATTATTCTATTCCTACTGCAATGGTATTACAAAGAGATGAGTCTGAGAGGTAAAATCAGAAGCTTACTGAAATCAATGATGTCCAGAAGAATGTGTAATACATAAGGATGAGGTCCGTAGTTTGTAAATATTATTGATTACTGCTTGCCATCTAAGCAGCAATGAACAACCTGAAGAATCTTAGCTTCCACCTCCCTCCCACTGATTGAAACCAGCACTTCTCCAGCGTGCACCTCACACATTTACATTGCTCCTTTATTAAATGCACATTGGTGGTTTACCCTCCGCCCCCACATCCATTGCTCCATCCAGCTGTGGGAACACTGTAAACAGACGTTGTAAGTCATCATAGAGAACACACTCTGAGGAGTGAGTGGGTGAACATAAATTAACCTCTCTTTTACCACTAATCTCAAAATGTCAAACAACTGCACAGCATGTTTTCTCACATACATACTGTTTAGATAATTAACAATTAACCAGATTTTCCTGACACAACATAACAGTTTGTCTCTCTCCAGTTCCATGTCCTGACGAAGTACTGCATAGTGTCACTTCTACAGCATTAGATGGATTTATATTGTGTTGATCACCTAAGCTGCATTATGGACTTTAGCAGCTGATGTAACCAAAACTAAGACCATGGGGCTAAGAAGCAGTAAAGCAACCTGCAAGGGTCCTGTAGCTTCTTGCTGTTAAGGGAAGTCTAGTGTTTCTAGGATGTGAACCTGCAGGACTTCCAGTTATTTGTATCGGCATCCCCCAGGACTGGAATGGTTGTCAGTTGGTTGAGGGCTGGTAGGAGAGGAGTGGTGATACATCTTGCTGCTAGAGAGATATACGCACTCCCAATTTACTTAACTATCATCCACGTGGATGCAATATCCTCCTCCTGTTAGAGGGCTTTTTTTTTCAGGTTTAAACAGAAGCATGTACAGACGCTATAGAAATCAGTCCTTGGGCTTCATATAGACAAGTAAGCTGGACTTTAGAGTCAGTGTTGGAGATTCAAAATTAGTCCTGAATGGCTTGTGTCCAGGTTTCTTCCTTTTGTTGGCAATTCTGGTGTGCAGGCTACACCTAGGTCCAAAGGTGTGACTCCAGCTGTGACATGTGAGCTAGTATCACCCGTATATCCATGGTAATAGATAGTAGTCAATACAGTATAACCATTATTGCTTTATGGACAGTAAAACATTAATGGTGGAGAGACAACTGAAATCAGACTAGTAGGTATCCCACGTGGTGGTCGCAGGGGTATTTCATAACGTCATATATAGACTCAGTAGAGGCCGCAGCTAGTGAAACAGCACACAATCCATTCCTTAGAAAGATCAGGAAACCTTTCCTGTGTAAGAAATAGTGTAAAAGTACCACTAGAAAGAAGGCCATGACCTTCATCCAGTATATGTGACAGTGGAGTAAGAGAGATGCACCTAGGAAGGCCAAACTTTAAGCTAGATAAAGTTTAGAGCTTGTAAAGAGTCAAGACCCCTCTTGGGGCAAGAGAGTTTCAAGATTCCAAAAAATAGATAGGGTTTATACATTTTTAAAATGAAGACATACATTTGTAGGCAGTTTGCATAAGAGGACAATGAGTTTGGCATGTAGTTTGCTGCGTTCCTTCATTCTTTCAAACACAGAGGGCATCTTCTAAGACTTTGCTACACTTACTAGCATTGTTGGTGAAATGGCTCCACCAGGAATGTTCCACCATTTTTACATATGTCTTCATATTTGAAGCTTAAACTGATTATGGAGGCTTAGCATAGTGGTCCTGCTTGTTCTTTAACACAGGCTAGTGTAAGTATGACCCCTTATGTCATGTCCAGAATACTACTGTATTGTAAATGCACCAATTAAGATATTATATTCTTTAGAATAGGAAGATGGTCAAACCAAGTATTGGAAGGGCCTTGATGCCAGTGAATGTAGAAAAGATGGCTCCATGCTTCACCCAATACTCTGATAAAGTTATGGGGAATTTGCTGTTAGAAAGGTTTTCCAAATATTTTGTAATCCCTGTCGGTCCTGTTGAGAAGGAGAAGGTGGTTCAAGAGAAGTTGCCTCAAGAGTCGCCTTTAAGCTGCATGGCTGGTTCCTTACCTTCTCCTCCTTTTCAGTTTCTCAAGTCTCACTTCTATGCGTGGTCCCTGATAAAGCGCCTCTGGGTCTTTCAGAATGACTAATTCCACCTCAAATCCAAATGAGTGATCATGGATCAATTATTATTACTCTTTATTTATACCGATCTGACATATTAAGCAGCGCTGTATATTGAGAGGATCATAATACAAACAAATTACATATAATTACATGAGACAGAAGGTAAAGATGGCCCTCCCCAAATGTGCTCGCAGTCTAAGAAGTGCAGGGAACAATTGATAAATAAGGTAGCGGAAAAACAGTTGTAGCTGTTTGTGGGGCTACTGCAAGGAAGTATTATTAGCAACCAATATTAAAGCAGCTATTGGCAAATGAATGTTTTGTTTAACGAGGAGACCTGGCATATTAATCAGTCATTGTAGAAATCGTAACACAGTCAGCTGCTGGTAACCATTTTTCATTAATCAAACCACCTTACTCCTTCGTTCAAGACCTTCACTTTGTGCTTCATGTGCACTTTTGTGGTTATCCACCAGTTTGGAGCAACTGTGTGTCTGGTATATTTATTTGACAAATGTTCACTTCTGGACACAGAGCCAGGACACTTTCCCATGTTTGAAAACATTGTGGCGGCAGCTGCTGCAATCAAGGAGGCCATGGAGATCACCAAAGGAGGAACAGAGATGACAACTGCAATAGCCATTTAATTCACTAGGTCCAATAGTTGAACTGAGATAGTATTCCAGTAGCTCTTCACACAACACTCCTTGGTGTGATAACACTCATCAATACTACTCTATATTTATCCACTGCCTCCACAAAATAACTGTTTTATATTTGTGAAAAGTTGATTGTGTGGAAGGTAGGGTAACAGCTAATTTAAGTACATCCACATGCCATATCATAGACTTGTTATAAACATTTCCATTGATTATGTCATGTCCATGGTGATAGATCTCAGTGCTGGGGCGCTTCTGAACAAGGCAGATGTATACTCCTGTAATTTTGAGAAGCAATATTTTGTCAACTGCTGTGACCTATGGGCTGTGCAATTTCCTCAATATTTTGTAAGCATGTAGTACAACTTTAGAGTAGGCAACTTGGATGGAATGCAGTCATAGGTTTATCATTATTTGGAAAACTTTATTTGGCTGCCTACAAAGTCTGTTGTCTTGGAATAGTCTTGCATGTTTTCAGGCGTGGACACTGAGTTTGTTGCTCCCATAGCCCTTGACAAGCTAGTAGGCACCACAATTCTTTAATAACACAGGTCTGTTTTGGTTTAGTTGACTGATTCTTACGTTTTTTGGTGCGCTGAATCCAAAAATGACAGCCGTTTTGTCCTGGGGCATCAGGTTTTCGAACAAACGGGTGGTCATCATTTAAAAAAATCTCTTAACGCAAATATTTTATTTACATGAAAAATATTAACTCATTTGCACAGGTGACAACAAAATTAACACCACACTCAAGTAGATTGCTTGTGAAATTGTCTTTTTTTAAACTTTAAACTTCTTTTTGAGCTTTTCCTCTTATAGGTGGCTTCCGGAAGATACCTGTACAACATCCAGCAGTAGTCAGCCATCATCGTAATACTACATTTCCCTTGATACCTTCTTTCCATTTCTTTTATATCTTGATGGAATCGTTCTCCCTGCTCTTCACTCACTGCTCCCAAATTTGCAGGAGAATAGTCAAGGTGTGAGTTGAGAAAATGGACTTTTAAGCTTATGTAGCAGCCAAGCTTGTGGTACGCTTTCAACATTGTTTCCACCATTTCCTTGTAATTTGGGTCATTTTGGTTTCCCAAAAAGTTTTTTATGACAACAGTAAAGGCAACCCACGCTTCTTTTTGAGTTGGAGTCATTGAACTGATGAAGTCTTTGTCAGATATGAGTTTTCTAATATCCGGGCCAACAAAAACCTCCTCTTTCAGTTTTGCCTCCGTTAAACCTGGAAACTTGGATCCCAAGTACTTGAAGCATTCGCTATCTTTGGGAAGTGCCTTAACAAATTGCTTCATTAATCCTAATTTTATATGGAGTGGTGGTAATAAAACCTTCTCAGGGGGTACCAATGTATCTCTGAGAACATTCTTTTCACCAACAACTAGACTTCTTGGTGACCAATCATTTTGTTTCCAGTGATTTTGTTGGTCTCTACTGTCCCATAAACATAGAAAACAAGGGTATATGGTGTGCCCAGCCTGTTGTCCCAGCAGTATACACAATACTTTTAAATCCCCACAAACCAACCAGTTTTGGTTTCTGCAGTTTCTGCTGCTTTTTCACCATGAACTCTTCACATATGAAACAGAAACTGTCAGGCGAATTTACACACTTTCTTGGAGGCATTGCACTAATTTTGAACCACACAGACAATAGCAGGATGACGACTGAAATGAAATACAAGATTGTGGAGGAATCAGAGAACAAGTTAATGCATGAAAGAACATGTCCGGGCAGGCCCTAGCAAGCACACTCAACAATGCAGTGATCACCATCAGGACCAATAAACATGTATTTTCTTGTTTTTGAGAGCACTGGCAGTGAAAAGAAATTTGTTTTTCCATGTTCAGTTTTTTTCCCCCAAGTATGATGAATTTGAAATTTAGCGATTTCCAGCTACCTGTTTGACCAGGGCACATTTAGATTGTAAAAAAACCTGACGTCCCAGGAAAAACTGTGGTCATTTTCGAATTCAGCGCACCAAAAAACATAAGAACAAGATAAAATTATGAAAACAGCTTTTTAGTTGCAGACCTGTGTAATTGTTACGGGCCTACTTTTATGATGGCACCCAAATGATGCAATGGGCTCCTAAGAATCCTCACTCCCCACAAACTCATAAATGAGTGAGTAACATTAGCCTCAGGCTTATAGCATACAAATAAGCATGTGATGGTGTAGTATTTTAAAAACATAATGATCTACACCAATATAAAAATGTATATATCAATATTACAAACAGTGGCATAACTGTGGTTCAGGTACAGGTTCCATGTTTGGAAACTCTCATAGAGTAACCAAAAACCACCACTCTAGAAAAGCCCCCCAAACTTCAAAAAAAGATGGCTCAAGTACCAGTACTGATAATAGAAGATAGAGGTACACGTTTTGTCAGTTAGCAGCACATCACCCTGAAGAAGTTAACAGTATGGAGGGTTTTTATAGTATGGTGTGCATTGACATCCAAGCAATTATTGAATGATTCCAACCACATTTGTATAGTGAAATAAACACTAATGGGTACATTGTTGTCTGTATCCCCATAGAAAGAGATTGAACGTACAGTAATAGTAGCATTTAGACTTCTACAATGAGGTGGAGGTTAATGAGAGTGCTCTAGTGATTATGTTTCATTAAAGCTGTAATTCCACTTATCTAATTCTATAATATTAGCTTAGTTTTACTACTTTTTTCATTGAAGGTGATTAATAAAATAATTCAAAGTAGTAGACAAAACATCAAGAAATTAACTAGTTGTTTAAACGGGATAACCAGTTCTAAGATGGCCAGGTCCTGTTTAATAATCAACATAAATAAGCATACAGCCCACTTCACATATGGCTATGTGACTAAAGGTCAGGGTGTAAAGAAAGAATGGTGCAACAGAATAAATTACATCTAAACTGCAAGTGTTGTAACTTAGATCACACAATGTGTCTATGTCTCCATTATGAATAAACATTGCCCTTCACGCAGAATTAAAGCCTCATTATTCAAATCACATAATTGAAATATACCATAATAAGGTATATACCAGTGAACAATTAAGTTACTTATCTAGAGTGGTAAAGTTTGGGCAAGAAAGCTATTTTTCTATGACAAGGACTTGGTCCTGAACCACAGTAAAGTAATTACTTTTTAATATTTATTTAATATATTGTTGATGTACGCATTTTTGTAGTGGTTTAAACAAATTCTATATATTGTTCCCTAAACATGGCACCCGAATAGTATGGCACTCCTCTTTAACAGGTACTATGTAGCCACGTAATGATTTGTTCTGAGATGAACCATTGCTTAATTTGGAGATTAATACAAAGTGTCAGATTATCTCTAGGACATGGGCGCCTTCAGGCACCTATATCTTGAGATTCTTCTTCCTTCTATATGTCCTTTTATCAACAGGACAATGCATTGATATTTTTCACTTACTTTTGTCTACAGAAGGAAGTGAGGGGCATTGCTTTTGTTCTGGAGAAAAGCCCAAGTCAAGAGGTGAAATTACTTATTTGGTGGCAATTTAGGGGAGGGGAATTGTTTGTTGTGTACTGCATACATGTTATCAGCAACTCACAATGGGGGCTATGTCAAGTTAGTATTGGATGAGATCTCCATGTCTGGGCTTGAAGGCAGTACTTACCTGATCTGTAGTCATGGAATATAACAATACAGGTGTAAATCAATAACCTCCGTTGCTATAGTTATTGTATTCATTAATTTTATCTCCGTCCAGGCACTGCAGTCATACACATTCTGGATTTATAATACAGCAAGTTCATTGTAAAAAAACATTGTCCATTGTAAAAACCAACACCTTTGTATTGAACATCATGAAATCCTAGCCCTATAGTATTTTTACAGTATGGGTTTCTTTTGTTGGATAATGGTTTCCATTCTCTCAAAAACAAACAAAACACATAGATGTTAACTTCTCTGCCTAATAGAATTCTCCCCAGTTAATTAGTGTCCCCTGTTGCGAGCACAGAGATGTTAGGAGGAGAAGTTCTCCTTTAATTAAAAAATGATAACAAGCTCTAATTTCACATGGAAAAGAGGAGGAGGTGATGAGAGGCGACAAGGAGAGCAGGGAAATGAAAAAAAAAAAGGAAAAATCGAGTGACACAGAAAGAAAAAATAGCAAGACAGCAAAATGTGATGTGCGGGAGAATACACATTTCAGCTTAAAGTGTTAATAACCATTAATACAGGAATAGGCACAGTGAGAGATAGGAATAAAGTATGCAGTATAAGACAGAGGAAAGAGAACAATTTATCTTGTATTGACCTCTAACACAAAGCTGGAGAGAAGAAACAGTGGGATGTAGAGAAGAAAATAAATGAATGAAAAATATATGGGATGGTTGAGGAATAAAAGAAGGAGACGTTCGGTGAACCAGAATGTGCTATATGGTAGTTATCACAGTAATGAGTAGAAGAGGATGATAAAAGGTGAAATGAGTGACTGAAGAATAAAGGACAGCTGCATTACGGAAAAACTTGAACAACGACAGAGAAAAGAAACAAGGGGGTGATTTAGAATTGAACATAAAAGATTGCTGTTTGCTTATGTGCAAATATGCGTCTGCACATTTACGTTTCAGCATCTGTATTTCGTGATACAACATCTTAAGATACATGCAATCTTAAACCCTTCTTACAGCACTTGCATGTGAACGTCCCTAATCTGACAGGTGTAGCTCAAAATACCGACACAATCTGTGTGCATACACAGTGGAACTCATTTTATGTGGAACACTAAATTTTGCAGTGCAGATGCATTTATGTGCAATCCTAAAGAGGGAGGAAGTTGAAGTGGTGCGCAGAATCAAGCATCAGTGGAGAAACTGGAGGTAGAGTGAAAATGTAGAAATAAAAGAAAAGACAGATGGCAACGACATAGCCTGCTGGGGTGTAGATAGGAGGAGATGGTCTCCAACTTTGTTTATGCAATAAGTAAAATCTGCTGTCTTAATTTATTTCTGGATTTAAGTTGTATGCTATCATTTGTCATCTACATACATTGCACCTTTTTTTACAGAACAATGTAGGTCTCATTTAAAGTTAGGAGCAAATTCATCTAAAGGGTACAAATTTGCACCTGGACAAACCATGTTGTGATGCAAGGGGCGCAAACTACAAATATAATTTTGTTTGCATGCAAGGAAAATACTGCCTGATTTGCATGTAGCACACACATACTAGGCAGCTTTAGTTTACAGGCTTTATTGTGCAGTTTAGAGTTGGACTAGGATCTCTCCCAATTCTAAATCTAACTACATTTCTTACATTTGCCTCCTCTGCAGGGCATCATGGTTTTACTAAGCTGCCAGGTGCTGTGTATGTAGCTGAAAACAGCTAAAATGTGCTTGTCTGCAAATGTAAAAAGTCACCTCAAAGTAATATATGCTTTCAGATTTGTACAACCCCTTCAATTGTACTCTCTTTATTCTTCACCCAAAATATTTGTCCCTTGACTCTCATCTTGAGGCTCATGTAGAGATGAACATACGACTAAACATCAAAGGAAAACGTCTGCTTTGTTTTACTGCACAGTAAAACAACATGGAATGTAGAGTTTCACATAAGTTTCACTTGCGGCCCCTATGCCTAGTGTGATGATTCAGGGTCATGCACGTGTGTGGAGCACCCCCGGGAGATGTGGTCTATTGTCATGCCTATTTCCAGATGTATCTTTTGCAGGGACTCTATCCCTGGTCCAAAATTTTCAGTGTTAAAAATAAATAAATAAACAATGCCATTTTTTTATTAGTGAATAAAAATAGATTTTCAGAATTTCAAATAGAATGCCTTGTTTCAGCCATGTCTAGCAAGATCCACCTATTACCCTTAGAAAATAATTACCCATCCTGCATTTGATGAAACATTGTCATACTAATCAGGACGTCACTCCATAAGAGTAATAGCAATCATGACCAAAACAGGGGCTTGACTTCAATAAGCAGTCCCAGTTGTAAATTACCCTAATTATTTTAATTATTTTTACAAACCCGGTGTAAATTTTTTAACTGAAATATACTGCAGTTCATAACAATGTGGACTGGTATACTGTGGTATGTCATTGCTACTACTACTTTGATTGTAAAGCAATCAAATTCCATTCCCATTACATTTTCCATATCACCACGTCTAAGTTTCCAAACATAAGGTATCAGAGATAAATAAAATGGATTAAAGATAAGAACAGAATGAAATATGGGCACTGTACAAATAAGGTAAAATTAGTACGAAAAAATATAGACAAAAAGTTATAGGGAGAAATAGATACATAGTGATTCCATAAACACTGATAATGTAAACATCACATTATCTACTGACAAATTAAAAGTCCAATTATAATGTATTAAACAAAAATAAATATTTCATTGCAACTACCCCAGTGCCGGCATACACTACAGCTTGAGACAGTAGAGTCCCAAGTGACAGCTGGCCTTAGGTCCCTTCCATTGGACAGCAAGCGATGCAGTTCAGAGTCTGTGGCTCACATCAGGTAACAGCACTGACACATTAAAAGATGCATTGTTGACATTGCTTACACAACATAGGTTGGTAGATGAAAGTAGCAACAAACAGAGGTAAATTTGCCAGCAGATGCTGAACCCCAAAATGGATAAGAAATTACATCAGACATTCAAAGGGAGATGAGAGAGGCATATTTTACTACAAACACAGCACCTTTAGCTCAGGAGTCTTCTGAGGATCCCATTGATTATACTGCATTGTGTGACATTAAAGTTATAAAAATGCAAAGCAGGAGCACAAGGGTTCTAGTGAGGTTGTAGAGTGATGTGGTAGTAAACGCAAGTCTGCAGAGTAGTTGGATGCACAACTTATTAGGGGGAGGACAGTAGCCTTGAAAGGTTATGTCAGAACAGCATGTGCAGGTCCCATGGAAGTTGTTCAGCAAGTATTGACAAAGTAGAACTTTGAGAAGGAGACTATCCCCAATGTTTTCAGGGAGCCTGGCTGCAGCTGCATTGCTAGGGATAGAATTAGGACTCTAGTAACAGAGAAGTGGAGGTCAGGAACTAAGGGGGCAAGTTCCAGGGGATAATTACAAGGAGGCATATGTTTGCTTGGCTCTAACCACGGGCTTGTACTTAACCAAAGGCATAATAAAAAGCATATGAGAAGAGGAATATATACTGATTATCATGTTACTACCAGCATTTAAGGACCTGGTAACAAATCAGAGTGATAGTAGGGGGAAAACAGTGAGCTTAGACTCAAGTGCCAAATAATTTGGGGAATTGGTTGCAGACATTTGTGAGAGTGGCTAGCATTTTACAGGAGAAGAACCCACAGGAATGGTTAGCATTATGTAAGCATATACAAACAAGCATTTGAAGCATGTGAAGCATTAAGGCAAAAGACGGCCGTACACCCAGCTATGTCAAGAGTTGTAAAGATATGGATCTATATTTGTCTTTGATGTCAGGAAAGGATTCATATCCATTTCAAGTATGGGCTGTTAGCTTTCAAGACAACAGGCAAATGGCACCAGCTAAAGGTGTCTGCTGGGCATTTAATGATGATCAGTGCAAGAGAGGGGCAGGGAGCCATTATAGGCATGTCTGCTTGATCTGCGGTGGCACCTATCTATCTATCCATCCAAAAGATGTTTTAAAAGGAATAGAACAGCATTGGGAAGAGGGTAGACCAAAGGATTTAAATGAAAGGAACCTGACCCCAGTATGAGTGGAAAGGATGTAGTCATGTCTAAGACGTTATTTTAATAAAGTCTTAGCATATTTGCCATAGACTATAATACCAGTGTGCAGCATAGGAACATGGTATGAGAAAAACTGCAAAGGATCTGGTGCTAAAGGGGAAGGGTGAGTCCTTTTTATATGCTGCCCATCCTTGGTCTGAGAATGTCACCTTTGAGTTTGGTGCTGAAAAAAGAACCTGCACATTCAAAATGAATCATCTGAGGTATGTTAATTATGCCATTATGCAAAGTAGTGTATACCTCTTTTGATAAAGCACTGCAGAAAGTTAAAAACTGTGGGAAGGGAGGATTAATGGCCAAAGAAGATTTAGAGGTGGCATTTCGATTGCACCCCATACATCCTTCGTCTTTCCATTTGCTGGGTTGTAAGTTTGGAGGACACTGATTTGTGGCTAGATGCCTTCTTGTGGATTGCACTATATACTGTAATTTTTTTTTAAATATTTAATTCATTCTTTGAATGTATTATTGATTTAGGTAAAAGTAGAATGTGTCAATACTTTTTCTGGATTGTATGCTTACAGGCCCTGAGGGTCCTCAGTTTGTGGTGATACAATAGCAAGTTTTCATTACTCAGGATTTTTAAGTGCCACTAGCACCAAATTAGTTGGTAGGCACAAAGACAGTGCTGACATTATTGGGCATAGAGATTGATGAAGTAGAGATATAATAGATACATATAGATCAAACAGCTGGTTTATTTACCAGAACTGAAGCTGCGTGACTTGAAAGAACTCATCTACTCATCTTCCATGGCACACTAAAGTAACACGAACTCTACAAAAACTTTCTCGTAAAGCAGAACATCACTGGCGTAAATCTTGCACCTCTAATGATTTCATCACATATACTGGTGTCTACCACTCCTATTGAAATGCCCTGGACACTGCAAAACAAACATACTTCCAATCTCTCATCTATGCTTTAACCTCAAACGCCTTTTTAACACATTTAAATCTCTTCTGAATCCTCCCGCCCCAAATCCTCCAACTACCATCCGTGCCCAGGATCTTGCTTCCTATTTCAAGGACAAAATAGATAAGATAAGACTTGAAATGGTATCATTCTCCTCGACAAGCAATCAGCTCAATTCCTTTGTAGCACCCTCTGACACTCTCTCTTCATTTGATCCCACAAATGAAGAGGAAGTTTCTACTCTCTTCTCATCTTCCTACTCTACCTCCTGTCCTCTTGATCCCATTCCTTCACAAATTGATAGGTCCCTGTCTCCTGTGCTCATTCCCCCTCTAACTAAAATCTGTAATCTATCTCTTTCTGCTGGTATTTTTCCATCACTATTCAAGCATGCAGTGATTACTCCAATTTTAAAAAACAAAATTCTGACCCTAACTCTCTCGCAAATTACTGCCCCATCTCTCAGCTCCCGTGCCCTTCCAAGCTTCTCGATGGAATTGCCTACACTCGCTTCACACACTTTCTTACAGCAAACAACCTATTGGATCCTCTTCAGTCAGGCTTTCGCTCTCAACACTCCACAGAGACCAAGGTTGTCAATGATTTGATCACAGCAAAAACTGAAAGCCATTACTCTCGTTTAATTCTCCTAGATCTCTCTGCTGTATTTGACACTGTTGACCACACTCTCCTCATACAAACGCTACAATCCCTAGGTCTTGAAGGTGCTGTCCTATACTGGTTCTCATCCTACCTATCTAATCGTTCTTTCAGTGTTAATTTCCCTGGATCCACCTCTGCTCCGCTTCCTTTATCAGTTGGAGCACCTCAAGGCTCAGTCCTAGGTCCTCTGCTATTCTCTAACTACAGCACTTCTCTTGGAAAACTAATAAGCTCCTTTGGATTTCAGTATCATCTCTATGCGGATGATACACAAATCTATCTATCCTCTCCTTATCTTTCACCATCTGTGTTGTCTCGCGTTACTAACTGTCTTTCTGCCATTTCATCTTGGATGTCTTCTCGCCAACTCAAACTCAATCTTTCAAAAACTGAATTAATAATATTCCCACCCAAAAACAGAAGCTTCCTGTCTGACATTTCTATTTCTGTTGATAACATGACCATAAATTCTACCACACAAGCTCGCTGCCTAGGTGTTATCCAGGGGCAAACATAGGATTTGTAGAGGAGGGTTTTCAAATCACGCCATCAGTGGGCGTGACCAGCATGCATGCGGGCGTAGCTATAATTTTAGTCAGTGCTTGGCTGCTCTCCAACTCTTCCTATCCCCATAATATACATGGGCAATGCTGCATGCACTACTGTTAGGTGCACGCAGCTCTCCCTTTTCAAGCAGAGATGTGGAAGCAGGAGCAGGGTCCAGCCACCTCAATTATACAGTGCCCCAGACTAGGAGGGGGTTTCCATGCACTAGGAAACCCCCCTCGGTTTGCCTATGTTATCCTTGACTCACAACTATCATTTATTCTCCACATCAACTCCATATCTAAATCATGTTACATACATCTAAAGAACATTTCCAGAATACGCACATATCTCACACAAGACACCGCAAAAACCTTAATTCATGCACTCATCATCTCCCGCATCGACTATTGCAATTACTGGTCTTCCCAAAGTCAGACTTGATCCCCTACAATCTATTATGCATGCAGCGGCTAGATTGATTTTCCTTGCAAAACGTTCTTCCTCTGCTGAGCCACTCTGTCAGTCTCTACATTGGTTGCCTGTATTTCAACAAATCCAATATAAAATTCTTCTACTAACATACAAGGCCGTCAACAAAACTGCACCGACATACATTTTCTCACTTGTCTTAAAATATCTCCCTACTCGACACCTCCGTTCTGCACAAGATCTGCGTCTCTCTTCCACTCTCATCACATCCTCCCATTCTCGGTTACAGGACTTTTTTCAGACTGCACCCACTTTGTGGAATTCCCTCCCTCGCACAGTAAGACTTTCCTCTAGTCTCCAAACCTTCAAGCGTTCTCTGAAAACCCCACATCTTCAGACAAGCTTATAGTATTCCTCTACACCCACTTAATCTCCCCTATTACCACCCTCTACACAGCTAACACAAGACAACAACCCTCTGACCAACATTGGTACACACACAGCCCATTCAGTACTTTTACCTTTGAGTTCTAGCTGGTCCAGTGTGCAATATGATGTAGCACTTGTCCTTGTGTTTTAAACTCCCATTGTCCCATAGATTGTAAGCTTGCGAGCAGGGTTATCTTACCTCTCTGTCTGTATGTATTACCCTGTATTGTTTTATTAATGTTTGTTCCCAATTGTAAAGCGCTACGGAATTTGCTGGCACTATATAAATAAATGATGATGGTGATGATGATACTCTTTGCTGACTGTAAAGAAACCATAGGCTAATGCAGTAATGTTGGGCCAATTAGCTTTTGCAGATAGAATTATGCGCATGGGGATGAGTATTTGGCAGGTGTATCATCAGTCATAAGAGGGCTAATTAGGCATTGTCACTTTGTAAGACTTACAAAGGAAGTTAAAGAAGATATGAGGGCGTGGCTATATTTCCTAAATGTTGTGCAGAGCAGTGGCTGCTAGAATAAGTATGAGTTGGTTGGAAATGTGATATGGTGCCTTTAGAGCTGTTTCCAGTGTTAGTAGCAATACAGCTATGGATGATGAGCTACGGAATAGGCAAGTGGTATTCACGTCTGATAGTGAGGCGTGTTGGAGGTTCTAAACATATCAGACATTAGGTTGGCCAGACATGACATGGCAATTTAACATAAGGAGGATGTTGGCTGGTCATGTTAGACTTGCTTAAACAGATTATCGACAGAACATTATTTCAGGCAGTGTTCTTTGGGGCTATAAGGATTAGCGAACTTGTCAGTCCCAATAAAAGATAAACTGAAGGGCTGGACATAGGCGATGTCAGGTTAAGTGAAGGAAAGCTAATCTTTGTCATCTGATGGGCAAAAGAAGGTGGGTCAAGTTGAGAAAGCTGTATGAATATTTAATTTGCCCAGTAGCAGTATATCTTCATTCATAAGGATAAAATATCAGTTTGCAAGTATGTTGACATCAAGTTTGGGTGCAGCAGGGATGGAAGCAACACATTTGAGTACTTACTCCTTTGCAAATGCGCAGCAACAGAGGTGACGTGAGTATGGATGGTGCAGACATTAAGAGCTTAGGGATATGGAGGTCCAAAAGGTTAAACATAGAGCTGTAATTGCTTAGGAATGGTCTATATGCTGGATCACTAATAACATTAAAAAAATAAAAAAAGAGATTTTGAATCAGCCTGCGAAGAAAAGGAGATTGAATCATATATAAAAATGAATTTAAAAAAAAAATAGATTGAGAGAGTTGGTCAGAGAGTAAGAGTAAATGGTAAAGGTTGCAAGGGTAATTGCAACGGTATTACATACCTTTGCTGGTACTTATAGGTACCTGGTGTGGCTATGTAGGGACTCCAACGCATATATGCGCCTGTACAAAGGGCAGTGTAGATGCCCTGGGACAGTACCTGGGACTCAACTTTAAGGAGGCAGAACTCTGTTGGCTTGGAAGAAGAGGCATACAGTGAGGCCAGGTGATTCCAGAATTAGCAAGAATCTATAGGGCAAGCAATGTCCAGATATGATTTTATTACTCGTATGGCATGGGAAGTATTAAATCTTTACAGTTGGTGTTTAATATATGGTGCTAAATATATGCAGGGACATAGTCCTGGTCATGGAGTAAATTGAAGTGTTTATGGTGGTTTGGTCTGAAATGATACAGAAGCCTCAAATAAGTGAATAAGGGAGAGTCTGAGTATATGCGAATGCTGAGGTCATTTGTCATAAGGCATTGGGAATTAGAGAATCACACACCCATAATATATATGCAAGATGGGGGACATTTGTGATATTGGCCTGGGCAAATTTAATAAAAAGGCTATGTCCATATTCTCTCCACTGCTTGGCATACTGTATATTAGTAAATGAGTGATTATTGATTGCAGAAA